>NC_137001.1:11183658-11386158 GCF_032717465.1 Coenobita brevimanus
ACTGATTTCATCCATTGAAATAATCCCTATGCCCTATTCTTATACCAAATAATATATACAAGAAAGAAATAAGGTAAGTGAGAGTGCCATACACCTAGACCTGGCTTATTATCACCTGACAACACCTCACGTGCACTCGTTTGCTAATTTTCGCTGTTTATTTCCCCTTGAAATATGTCGTATAATCTATTTTCGTAATAAATATACATATAAGGAGGGAAGGGAGAAGCCTAAGTGATATTTGCATTCACCTGGAACTACCTAATTTATTATGTATTGTCTTGGTTTCCTGCCAATCATTTCATTGCTATATATTAGCAGGTCTCATAGGGCTGAAGTTGGTAGTATTGCACCTACCCTAGCCAGGCAGCAGGAGGTCACCACTATCAGTTCACTGTCGTCTTTGAAAGTGGGAGTATGTCTGATTTGCTCCTGCTAACTTCCGCCGCTTTATAGCCCCATGTAAAGGGCCCTGTGACCTTTACCCCCTGCTAAACCTCGTGTGGAAAGAGGTAAAGGGCTGACAATTGATAGAGAGTGACTATGATCTTTTTATTGAGTAAAACAGTGCAAGTGGAATTGTAAATAAAGTGTAAATAATGTGTAAACAGCAAGAAAGCAATGAATGTAAATATAAGTGAACAGTGGAAAATAGTTTTATAAGTTACTTCAAGTGACAGTGCATAACACAGTGTAAATAAAATAGAAATGTAAATAATGTAAATAAAGTAGAGAACGTAAATAGAAAAGTAAATGAGTGGTATTATAAGAATACGAGTATATATACTAGGAGTAATGAAAGTGAAAGTTTCACTCTAGCATGTATGAATACTATGAGTTATGAGAGTGAAGGTGAAAGTGACATTCACTCTCAGTGCTAGTATACAGGATGAGAAAGTGAATGCTACGTATTTTACTGAAAGAAATTGAATCCCTACAGTGACAATACACTACTATTACTGAAGGAAACTTATGGATAAAGACTGTAGATATATACAAGTGTTATATAGTAACAGAAATATAAACTGTGAGTGTTTTTATGAATAATAGACAACACCTGCGGCGAACGATCGGAAGTGGTATGGTAATTTTCATTGCTTTCACAGTGTTTTTTTGGGGGAGTATGGATTCCAAACTATTTGAGAATCATAGATTAGTGTTTGTAGTGATAATATCAGGCTGTGGTTATCTTATTACGAGTTGTCGGGAAGTGTAAAGTGGAGACTTCGTTACCCAACTTCAGAGGTCTCCACAAGTCCTACGGTACTCGACGAAGGCTCAACAAACACCCAAGGAGAAAGCTGAAGGTATGTGTCATCAGTATATAAGATTTTAATATTCTAGATCTAATAACTGATTTTTGGCAAATATTTTTAGAGAGTCTGTCGGAGCGCGAATATGTCCGCTGGAGCCACAAGTCAAAGCAAAACAAGCCCGCGGTGTAAGGGTTAAGGAAGAGATGCGGTATCAGTGAAAGGACCTTTAGAGAGAATGAGAGAATGGGTGAGTTATTATTACCCGGCCCCTGCCCCGGAGGGGCTCAGGGGATGGGTACTGGTTTCACTTGGTTTGTCTGTTTGTCTGCTTGTCCGCTAACAGCTTTACGCAAAAACTGCTGGTACAACTTTGACTAATATTACAGGGATGATGGGATATGACCTTCTTATCACTTGATTAAATTTGGTGCCAAATTGAGCCAAGGCCCAAGCCGTAAACCCCAAAAACGTTAAAAAAAAAAAAAAAATTGCCATACCTTCTTTAAAATTAGTCATATCGACATGAAACCAAAACCTAAATGTGCATCTTTCAAATCTGCATCCTATAACATGCCTCATTACATTAGGGGGGTCAACCTCCAGTTAGCAGTGGGGGGAGCGTCAATGTCGGGTGGGTCGAGCCTAAAATTTCAAATGGGCATAAATTCGTAAATTTTTACCCGTTTTACTCCAAATTTGTTATGCGATATCTTAAAGTAGATATCCTGTTGTGATTATATTAGTAATGAAATGACTGCCAGGGAAGGGTTGGTGTTGCCTTGGCACCGCTTCTTGTTGTAATTTGCTTAGGCAAGTGATTTCTTTGATAATTTCAATAGTAGCATTGCATTTGGGAGGTTTGAAAATGTTACTTGATGACCATCCAACAATTTCATTACGTTTTGATCAACCATTTTCTCTTTATTTCCCCATCCAGTATATGGGATGGCCTTCCCGCCAAGGCCTGTGAGGCTGTTCTGCTTTCTCGTCGTTTGTGTCATAATCGTTCTGGGGACGTAAAATGCCAGGATTATTCCCTCTCTCTTGCACTCCTCCATGGTGGTCTTCATCCCGAGCTTCATTTCAGTCATCAACTGCATGATGTTCTTCATCACCAACTTGACTACTATTCACTTTCCCATGGTGATTTAACCCGCCCCACACGTCCGTATCTCTCGCACCGTGGAGTCTATCCACACTCTTCACATCACCATGAGGTCTTTCAAAATCATGCATGTCGGATTGATGATTTATGTTGAGGTCTTTCAAAATCATCCATGTCGGATTGATGATTTATGTTGTGGCTGCTTCATCAATTTCCATGTCACCATTCTGTTGCCTACCACGTTGGAAGCGGTCAAGTGCCGCTTCTGGTGGGCTGTGATTCCCCAACGAATTTCTGCAGCATGGACAGTTGGCAACATATGACCCTGATACAGCATCAGTGTGTAGCAGAGGTCTTGCATTTGGTACACCTGCCAACCATGGCAGAATCACGTGTTTGTTCATGACACTGGCATAAATGAACTGAGGTGTTAAATTTTAGTTGAAATGACCAAGTAACCGTGATGCATGAACGTCAAGAAATGTAGCTAGACCTCCACTGTACACAACCACAGTCCCAGGTTCATGTGTGGCCAACTGTACATTGCGACAAGTATCTTGCACATGAGCACCTGACACATTTATGCTGCCTACTGGAGCACTGACAACAATACTATAAAGTTTATATACTGCAGTACAGTACTAATATTACTATGACCAGGCAGTAATTCTTTTTGTAACAGTTTTAAAAGGATATTAAATCTAATGTTACTTGAAGTACTGTATTACTAGTTTATTTTTAAATTCAAATTTGATACAAATGTAAAAATTTGCTTGTTTTACATCTGTTTCTTCATATTATATAACGATATAAGGGAGCATGTTGCTAGTTTTTCTTCTAGTTTTGCATATCATCTTATATCAAATTACTTTGCTTATACAATTCATTAATTTGACTGATACTGCTATGTATTTAAAGTTTGAAATGAAGAAAAACGATGCTACTTTTTTCAAGAGTTGAATAGGTGGCCAGTGGGTGTAGTGCAATACTGTAGAGCCATGTTTAAGGATACTGGGTCTTCAGTTATTTTGGTGTAGGGGTGAGAGTGGTGTGTGTGTGTGTGTGTGTGTGTGTGTGTGTGTGTTCTTACCTACCTAATTGTATCTTTACAGGAATGAGTCAAGTTCGTACTGTCCCGTGTCTTAAACCATATTTATCGTACATATCCTTAAATTTGTGAATTGTTTTGGCACACACTATTTCATTCGGTAGTGCATTCCATAGATCAATTGCTCTGTTTGGGAAACTGAATTTTCTTACATCTTTATCACCTCTATTCTTATGCAGTATTTTGCAGTGTCCTCTTGCTGATGCTTCTCCATATGTTAAGTAATCATTGATGTCTATTTTCTCCTTCCCTGATATGCACTTAAATAGCATTATCATGTCACCTCTTTTCCTTCTCTCCTGTAGTGTTGGTAGATTCAGTTTATTTAGTCTTTCTTTGTAGCTTAGGGCCCTTAAGCTTGGTATTCATCTTGTAGCGGCCCTTTGAACTTTTTCAATCTTGTCTATGTGTTTTTTGAGATGAAGACTCCAGACTACTGATGCATATTCCAGGGTTGGTCTAATGAATGATGTTATTATCCTTCTTAGCATGTCTTCATTTATGTATGTGAATGCTATTCTCATATTTGCAAGCAGTGTATACATGTTCCGTACCTTCTCGCTGATGTGGTCAGCCGGAGATAGTCTGTTATTGATAATCACACCTAGGTCCTTCTCTCTTTCTGATGTGTATAGGGTTTTATTTCCTAACTTACAATCCCAATCAGGTCTTTTTCCACTTTTACCAAACTTGATTACATGATACTTGTCCACACTGAATTCCATTTGCCATGTATTACTCCATTCATGAAGTTTATTAAATTCTTCTTGTAGCTCATTACAAGAGTCTGTGTTAGTAATTCTCCTTTGTATTTTTGCATCATCTGCAAACATATTCAGATAGCTCTCATTTCCAGTCTTACTGTTTATATCATTTATATACACTAAAAACATGATTGGTGCCAGCATTGAACCCTGTGGTACTCCACTAGTCACTTCTTTCCATGATGAGTAGTTTCCTCTTAGTACTGTTCTCATTTCTCTTTTTATGAGAAAATCTTGCATCCAACAAAACAGTTTGCCTCGAATTCCTCCTTGATGGTACAGTTTCAATAAAAGTCTTTGGTGTGGTACTGTGTCAAAAGCTTTCTTGAAATCTAAATAGATACTGTCCACCCATCCTTTTCTTTCCTGTATTGTGTTTGTTACTCTGTCATAGTAGCTAAACAGATTAGTTACACATGACTTTCCTTTTCTGAAACCAAACTGTCTTTCTGTTATCATACTGTGTTCTTCTAGATGATTTACCCAAGCTTTTCTTATAAGCTTTTCTAATACCTTGCTTACAACACTGGTCAGTGATACTGGTCGGTAGTTGAGTGGATTTTGTCTATTTCCTTTCTTGAATAAGGGGACAATATTTGCTTTTTTCCAAATATCAGGTAGTTTCCCTTGACTCAAGGATTTCTTGAAAATTAAAAATAATGGTGTACTTAACTCCTTTGCACATTCTCGTAGTACCCAACATGAAATTTCATCAGGGCCACTTGCTTTTCCTCTGTCTAATTTACTTAACTCCTCTGTATTACTTTTTCTGCTATTTGTATATCTGGTAGTATGTGTGGACACGCATGTTCCACATAGTCCCTCTCAAAATTTTTTTCTTCTGTAAAAACTAATTGGAAATTCTTATTTAGTGCTTCACAAATATCTTTCTCTTGTGTATAAGTGATTCCCTCGTCCGTAATGGATTGTATTATATCTTTTACTCTGGTTTTGCTTCTGATATAGCCGTAAAACAACTTTGGTTGATCACTACTTTTATTTATTATATCCTCCTCAAACTGTTTTTGGGCTTCCCTTCTTATTCTTGTATAATCGTTTCTTGCCTGTTTGTAATTATTATACGCCCTTTCACTATTGTGTCTTCTGTATGCCACAACAAATCTCTTCTTTCTTTTGATTTTTTACTTTCTGTATTGAACCATTTCTGTATTTTCTTATCTCCTTCTTTGTGCTGTGGGATGTACTTCTGGACTCCTATTTCATAAAATTCACAGAATTTTTTATATACAGCATTTAAAGCTTGTCTTCTAAGCTCATTTTCCCAATCAACTTCTAAGAAATACTTCTTTAGGTCTTGATAATTTCCCTTTTTATAGTTTAGGCTCTTTTTGTAACTTTCATTGCTGTTAACTATGTCATATGCTATCCTGATGTAATTTAGTACTGCATGATCGCTTTTGCCGAGTGGAGGGTGATATATTAAACTGTCAATATCATTTTCTTGCCTAGTAAATATTAGATCTACCACTGAAGGTACATCGAGTCCTCTTTTTCTGGTGGTTTCCCTCACATGTTGCGTTAGGAAAAACTCTTGCACGAGATCCAGGAGCTTTTGGTCCCAACAGCTTTCTTGGCTAAATATATTTAGAGTATTCCAATTTATATTTGTATTAAATCTCCAGTTAGTATAATTCTTTCCGATTTCTCTTCCATTTTATGTAGTAATGATCTAATGTGTGTGTGTGTGTGTGTGTGTGTGTGTGTGTGTGTGTGTGTGTGTATGTGTGTGTGTGTGTGTTCTTACCTAATTGCTCTTACCTAGTTGTATCTTAACAGGAATGAGTCAAGCTCGTACTGTCCCGTGTATTAAACCAATTTTATCACACATATCCTTAAATTTATGAATTGGTTTGGCACACACTATATCATTTGATAGTGCATTCCATTGATCAATTGCCCTATTAGGGAAACTGAATTTCCTTACGTCTTTATCACCTGTCTTTTTATGCAGCTTTCTGCAGAGTCCTCTTGCTGATGTTTCCCCATAGGTTATATACTCATACTCATTTATGTCTATTTTCTCTTTCCCTGAGACATTTATATAGCATAATCATGTCTCCTCTTTTCCTTCTTTCCTGTAGTGTTGGCAGATTAAATTTTTCCAGCCTTTCTTCGCAGCTTAGATCCCTTAAGTTTGGTACCCATCTTGTAGCGGCCCTTTGAACTTTTTCAGTCTTATTTATGTGTTTCTTGAGATGAGGATTCCAGATCACTGATGAATACTCCAAGGTTGGTCTGATGAATGATGTTATTATCTTTCTCAGCATGTCTTCATTTATGTATGTGAATGCTAGTCTCATATTACCAAGCGTGTATACATGTTCCGTATCTTCTCACTGATGTGGTCTGCCGGAGATAATTCTGTTTTTGATAATCACTCCTAGGTCATTCTCTCTTTCTGACATGTGAAGGGTTTTACTTCCTAACTTATAATCCCAATCAGGTCTTTTTCCACTTTTACCGAAGTTATTACATAACACTAGTCCACACTGAATTCCATTTGCCATTTATCGCTCCATTCATGAAGTTTACTAAATTCTTCTTGTGGCTCTCTACAAGATTCTGTTAGTAATTCTCCTTGGAATTTTTGCATCATCAGCAAACATATTTAGATAGCTTTCATTTCCAATGTTACTATCTGTGTCATTTATACAGTATACATTAAAAACATAATTGGTGAAAGCACTGAGCCATGTGGAACTCTTCTGGTCACTTCCCTCCGTGGTGAGTAATTTCTCCTTAGTACTGTTCTCATTTCCCTTTTTCTGAGAAAATGTAGCATCCAACAGTACAGTTTGCCTTGGATTCTTCCTTGATGGTAGAGTTTCTATATAAGTTTTTGGTGCAGTACTCTGTCAAATGCTTTCTTGAAATATAGATAGAAACTGTCCACCCATCCTTCTCTGTTCTGAAATGTTTCTGCAACTCTACCATAGTAGCTTAATAGCTCAGTAACACAAGATTTTCCCTTTTTAAAACCAAACTGCCTTTCCGTTATCATATTGTATTCTTCTAGATGGTTTACCCAAACTTTTCTTATCAGCTTTTCTAATATCTTACAACACTGATTAATGATACTGGTCGGTAGTTGAGTGGATTTTGTCTATTAGCATTCTTGAATAGGGGAACAAAGTTTGCTTTCTTCCAAATATCTGGTAGTTTGCACGGACCCAAGGATTCCTTGAATATTAAATATATTGGTCTACTTGACTCTTTTGCACATTCTTGTAGCACCCAACATGAGATTTCGTCAGGAACATTTGCTTTTTCTTTGTCTAATTTACTTAACTCCTCCTGTATTTATTTTTCTGATATTTGTATATCTGGTAATACGTGTGGGCATGCTTGTTCCATATTAACTCTCTCAAAATTATTTTCTTCTGTAAAAACTGTTGGAAATTTTCATTTAGTGCTTCACAAAAGTCTTTCTCTTGTGTATAGATGATTCCTTCGTCTGTAATAGACTGTATTTTCTCTTTAACTTTGGTTTTGCATCGGATGTAGCTGTAAAATAGCTTCGGTTGACCACTACTTATGTTTATAATGTCCAAAGACGGGAATAGCGCCGCTATTTGTAGCGGCGCTATGTAGCGCCGCTATTATATTAATAGCGATGGTGGTAACGCCATTACTTTATTGTACCCAGTAGCGGAACTGAGAGCGCCGCTACTTTTTGGCCGTGCTCCCGCGTTACCGCGCTCCCCAATATTCACGTGACGAATACAGGTCCTGAGTCGGTGAGTACATACAGATATGCCGACGGTTTGGTTGTATTTATTAATGACGAAGAATAGTACTTTCGTCAATTCTGTCAAATACTGATGTTTGTTCTACATTACATCAGCAATTTATTATTATTTATTAATAATGTGCAATAATTAGACAGGAATAGGCTAGTTAATTATCAATCATTTAAATTAAGTAAAGATAAATAAGAATGTCAGCTAAATGTAGGCAATGCTAACACACACACACACACACACACACTTCTAACTATCCCCGTCTCTAACTTCCGCTCCCTCCTCCACTCTCTTTTTCAGACTAATTCAACGTTATTATGTTACTTTCAGTTTAAAGTAAGGAAAAAAAAAAAAAAATCCTGTTGTATAAATAGACTTTAAAAGAAAGCCCAAATTCATTCTTACTTTAGTTTTCGTACATATCCTGAATAGGTATCATTGAAAATATAATAAATCTGTATAAAATGTATCAATGGTAGGCCACATTTTTTTGCCTTTTATTTACGTATGTTTCTTTCAGTAGGTATACTAGTTAACAATGTAAAAGAACATTTGTCACATTATACAGTAAATAGCTTTTTCCTGTACCTTCGGCTTTAAGCTTCATTAAAGTGACACCGACATGTATATGATTTTCGTTTATTTTCCATATAAGTATATACTGACATTACTGGTACACAACAGAACCACTCAGACTGACTAATATTATCGAAAACAGTATATAGTGTACTGCTATATCACAGATATTTGTTAACATTTCCTTCGTCTACCTTTTTCTTATCCAAAGTAGCGGGAGTGGGAGCGACGCTACATTTCGTATGAAGTAGCGAAACCAGTAACGCCACTACTGTGTTTGGGCTTCTCTCCTTATCCTTGTTTTATCGTTTCTTGTCTGTTTATAGTTATTATACTGTATGCCCTCTCACCATTGTGTCTTCAGTATCTATTCCACAACATCTCTTTTTTTTTTATTTTTACATTCTGTATTAAATCATTTCTTTATTTTCTTTTCTGCTTCTTTGTGCTGTGGGATGTAATTTTGGACTCTCATTTCATATAGTTTGCAGAATTTTCTGTATATAACATTTAAAACTTGTCCCCTAAGCTCTTTTTCCCAATTTATTTCTAAAAAGCATTTTTTTAGGTCATGGTAGTTTCCCTTTTAATAGTTTATGCTCTTTTTGTACCTCTCATTACTGTTAACTATGTCATATGCAATCCTGAAGATGCATTTAATACTGCATGATCGCTTTTGATGAATGGAGTGTGATACATTTGTCACTATCATTCTCATGCCTAGTAACTATAAGATCTAGTACTGATGGATCATCGAGTCCTCTTTTTCTGGTGTTTTCCTTTACATGTTGTGTTAGGAAAAACTCCTGCACAAGGTCCAGGAGCTTTTGGTCCCAACAGCTTTCGTGGCTTCTTATATCTAGAGTATTCCAATTTATATTAGTATTGAAATCGCCAGTTAATATAATTCTCTCATATTTCTCTTCCATTCTATGTAGTAATGCTCTTAAACTTTGAATTGTACTCTCTGCCAGGTCTTCATATTAGCCTCTTTCCCAAGTGTTTGTTCTGGGTGGCTTGTATAAATTTGCCACAATTAATTTCCCTTCAGATGTAGTAATCTCTACTGCAATCAGTTCTACCTGTGAGGGTATATCTACTTCTGTTTCTTTGACTTATAGATTTTTCTTTGTTAATGTGTGTGTGTGTGTGTGTGTGTGTGTGTGTGTGTGTGTGTGTTGCAGCAGATAATGTTTGTTGAGTGGTTGTGGTGTGGCGCGATGCTCTGGAGCCTTGTTTAGTGATACTGGGTCTTGAGTCATTATGGTTTAGGGGTGAGAATGGTGTGGTGTGTGGTGTAGTGGCAGTGTGTGTGTTAGTGTTGCAGCAGATGATGTGTGATATGTGTTTGTTGTGGTGGTTAAGGTAAGGTAAAGGCACCTTGGTTTAGTACGACACATTGGTTTAACAGGGTTAAATTAGTACTGATTATAATTATAAGATAGTGATAGAAATTTGGAGGGCTTTAAGTAGTTCTAGTTTCCAGTATTACAGAGATCACATTTCGCTCATTGTATTCTAATTATATTGAAATTACTCTCATCACTATTGTATATAATAATATTATTGTATTTATAAGTAGAGTTCAATTACTTCATTTGTTAATTTCGTTATTACAGTATAATTACATTTATTAATAATGTATTACATTTAACATTTTAATTATTATTATGTTGTTATTTTTATATTTAATTATTGATTTATGTACTGTGATTAGCTGTATACATGATGAGATTTTATATTAATTATGTTTTATATTAAAGAATAATCAGTCAGTGTGTCCAAATGATATGTTTACATTACAGTGACATCTCGGGTGTGTGTACGATTTCCTACCAAAATGTTATCGTATGCCATTCTTCTGTACCATTTGGCTTTGCTGGCGGTGTGTATGTGGCTGTTGTATTGCTAGCGGCAGTTCTTGTCATATTTACTGGACTGCTTGAGATGGAGTTCATATAGCGAGTGATTCGGTATGTATGCAAATGATTAGTGTGTGTATGATCAGAGTGTGTATGATCAATGTGTGTATGATATTTGTGATACACAGTGTGTGGTGAACAGTTAATGTGTTAGCAAGATGATGTTAGTGCTCCAAGGATAATGGAGTGAGCAAGAGGTGTTTGACAGGCTTCCCACGTCTTATTGTTATTTACAGCAACAACAACAATGACAACAACAAATACTACTACTACTACTACCACCAACACCACCACTACTACTATACTATTACTACCGTACTACTGCTACTACCATCACCAACATCAATACTACTACTAGTACTACCAGCACCATCACTATTACTAGTACTACCAACACCAATACTGTTACTACTACCACCACCACCAATACTACTACTTCTGCTACTACCACCATCATTGTTACTACTGCTACTACTACCACCACCACTGTTGCTACTACTACTACTACTTCCATTAACCATAATCCTTCTTCTTAGTCCTGCACGTCCCCTATCTTCAGACTCCTAAATTAACAGTGTCAAACTATTCACATAAATATTTCTCTTTAAAAACTAAACTAACCGAGCCAGCGTAAGTGTGGCCTATTTGGCCATTCTTGTCAGGGTGTAATGAGTGTTTTATTCTTGTTTTGATTACTGTCTTCAGTACACTTACCCTCTATCCACAGCAGGCGAAACAGGACTGTTTTTCTGCGCCATTATCGACCGTGGTAGTGAGAAGTATGTGCTCCGGCCAATGTAGAAATCACACTGACCTGCCCACATAGAGTTCTGTTAGTATTATGACACATAATACAGAGGTACAGAAATATACAAGGGTCCGTATTCTCGTCGGTTAAGGAAGCTCCCTCCCTAACATCTGTTCCTTAGTGATTTATTTTTTTATATGGATAGTTAAAATCCTATGTAAGATATTTGTGCAGATTATGGCAATATTATATGTACTTATATAACACAGACGAGGACATTGAGGTGTAAAAGGTAAAAATAAATCGTTGAGGAAAGGGGGTTAGGGGCTTTCCTTAACCGATGAGAATATGGGTCTTGGTGTTTCAGGAGAACGTTTTCCCTTCTTTGTCCCATTATTGCACTTTTTCTTAAGCAGGAAAGTCATGGTTAGGATCTGTTTGCACTCTGAGTATCAGGTTAGGTTGGTCTTTTCATCAGATAGGTAGGAAAAAATGGAAGGATGATCATTCTGGGAAAATCGAACTTAGCACACAGAGTAAAAATGGTATATGAAACGGAAATCAGGGTCCAAGGATGAAAGGACATAACTTTGGAGAATTATAGGTGAGGGAAACCTAAAATAATTGTTGTATTAACATGGGTCCAAATTTAAACCATAACCGAGCTAGAGTTACTGATGATCTTATGGGCCATTATTCATAGATTTAAGTCTGAAGTGATTTTTTTCATAGATTTACACAATAGGGTCATTCATAGATTGAGATACTCATTATTTTTCATAGATTTGGATTTCAAGTAATTTTTCATATATTTAATTATTTTTTAACTCCTCCATGGCCGTGGGTCCGGAATTTTACGTGCAACCCAGGCCGAGGCCAGGGTCATTTTCTGAAGTTTCGAAAATTGATTTTTTTTTTCTTGCCAATTGAAGAGAAAGTTCAGACACACCTAACAGTGCAAATCCCAGCTTCCTAGACGCATTCTGTCACTTGCAGTTGAACACGAAATTTGCAGAAATATCAGCAACCGATATCCACTGCCCGGAGGCGCAGCCGCAATGAAACCTCGCAGGTGTTGTTATTTTTTTTTACCCCCCAAAACAAAGTGATTTTTTTTTTCATGTGAGGAAAAAGGAACAAAAGGCTGCGAGCCAGCAATTACTGTTCCTTCCAAGAGAAAAACAAAATACAAGAGAGAGCCAAATTCAAGATCCGATCATTTCGAGATGCCTGGACACACTGTGTTTGAAAGACTGGAGATCATAGGAAGCAGGAAATACAGACAGGGAAACCGTTCCAGAGTTGACCTGTTGCATAAATGAAGGACTGGGAGTAACGGTTAACTCTTGCATTAGACAGACAGAAAAGGGATGTTTGCTGCTAGACGGGTGGTACACACCCGTCGTACAGGTGGAGCAATGTATGCAGACAGTTCAGAGGAGCAGTGACCATTGAAGTTGCGATAGAAAAGGGACAAAGATGCAACAGTGCGGCGAAGAGGTGGAGGGTGAAGGGAGTCAGTAAGAGGAGAGTTAATATGACAAAGAGCCTTTGACTCCACCCTATTGAGAAGAGCTGTATGTGGGGAGCCTCCCCACACATGAGAGTTGTACTCCACACAGGGGCATATAAAACCCCTGTATAGAGTCAACAATTGCGCAGGGGTAAAGAAAGAACGGAGTCAGCTTAGCACACCTGATCTCTTGGAAACAGATTTTACAAGAGATGTAATATGATGTTTCCGAGATAAATCCCGAGTAAATGAAACCCCAAGCATGTTCAAGGATGATGCAGGATTAAGCTGAGTATTATTAAACATTAGTGGGTATACCTGTGGAAGATTCTGTTAGGTTGATAGGTGTAAAAATTGAGTCTTTGATGCATTTGAAACAACAAGATTATTTTTACCCCAGTCAGAAATATGAGCCAAGTCAGACATTAGGTGTGCCATAGCCTCATCCCTTGTTTGCTGAAGTAACTGCTGAGATGGACGTTGCGGGAACCGAATGGAAAGGTGAAGGGTGGAGTCATCAGCATATGAGTGGATAGGGTTAGACGTACACCCTCCAAAAAATTTTTCGGCACCCCCTGCTCTGATACCTTTCGCAATGATCACTGTTACAGATGGCAAGAATACATGGTGTGGTTGATACCCCTGTACCTCTCTCACTCTCCCACTGGATTTCATCATTAGCGGACGAAGTAACACACACCAGCAACACAGGGCCATGGATACCAAGCACACACCGAAATTCAGGGGATGATTCAGAATGCTTCGTGTGGTGTATCATTATGTATCGTGTCGTAAGGGTGCCAAAACTTTTTTTTATAGCCTGACGGTAAAATCGATGAGTTAGTGAAGGTTTTTCAAAATTATGGACTTGATATTTGTGCTCTGACAGAAACTAGATTAACTGGAGTCGATAAGTTGGATTTGGAGGATGGTATTCGTTTATTGATATCTGGTCGACAGGACGGAATGCATTATCAGGGAGTAGGATTGTTGCTGGGTTGTAAGGCAAATAAGGCTTTATGTGAGTGGGATCCTATAGATGAGCGATTGTTATACGCGCGGTTTAAATCAAATCATGGCAACATCAGTCTGTTTGTGTGTTATGCACCTACTAATGATGCACTCGATGAAAGGAAAGACACATTTTATGAAAAGTTGCAAGAAGGAGTAGGAAGGGTACCTAGACATGATGTTTTGATCTGCGTTGGAGACTTTAATGCAGTATTGGGCTGTTCAAATGAGGGATTTGAGGCATGTATGGGTAAGATGGGAGTTGGTAGTAGGATGAGTGAAAACGGAGTGAGGTTTGGAAGCTTCTGTCTAGCAAATGACTTAGTCATCGGGGCCACACTCTTTCAGCATTGCAATATACACAAGACAACTTGGGTGTCGCCGTGTGGAAAATATAAAAATCAGATTGATCACATTGCTATCAGTAGGAGGCATAGAAGTTCTCTGCTAGATGTTCATGTTAAACTGGGAGCGGATATTGGTAGTGACCATCAACTCAGCATTGCAAAAATAAGGTTTAAACTTAAAAATCAGAAGAAGGAAAAATCTGGTGTTGGTAGATACGATATTGTTAAGCTTAGAAGGGAAGGAGAAGAAAAGGAGGAATTCAGATTAGAATGCAGAAATAGGTTTTTGGTGTTGGAAACGTTGGAAGAGGGGGAGAGAAGTGTAGATGAGATGTGGGAGGATGTGAACAAAGTTTTGCATGAGACTGCTGAATGTACGATTGGAAGGAGACATAGATTCAGAAGAAAGAAATGGATATCAGAGGAAACGTGGGATATGATAAAAAAGAGAGGTGAGGCTAAATTGAGGAGTGAGATGCAATGCGTTGATGAACGAGAGAATGAATTAGCAAGAGCTGCGTACTGGAGTTTGAATTCAGAAGTAAGAAGGTTAGCTAGGAGAGATAAAAGAAGATGTGTGGATGAAAAGGTTGCAGAGACTGAAATCTTAATAAACAAAAATGATGGACAGAGCCAAAGAATAGCATATGAATCGATTAGAGAACTGAGTGGTAATGCAGGTAAACGCAAGGAAATACCAGTTAGAGACAGGGAAGGAAATTTATTGACCAAAGATGGAGATATTAAAAATAGATGGAAAGAGCATTTTGAGACAGTTCTTAATAGACCAATACCACCAGAAGAGGATATACCGTCTGCTCAGGAAGATTTAAATATAGAAACAGGAGAGTTGAGGCTTGCAGAAGTGGAGAAAGCGGTAAAACAGTTAAAGAATAATATGGCACCAGGGGAGGATGGTTTATTTCCGGAAATGTTTAAAGTGTAGGAGGATAGATTAATAATGATCTTGACCAAGCTATTCAATAAGATATGGGTGACGGGGTTACTACCATCAGTTTGGAAGAATGGTGTAATTGTTAAAGTTCCGAAGAAGGGAGACCTGAGTGAATGTGGTAATTGGAGGGGAATCTCTTTGTCACCGATAGCTTTGAAAGTTTTCAGTAGAGTGTTGTTAAATAGGTTGGAGCCAGTGGTTGAGGGTATTCTGAGGGATGAACAGGCTGGTTTTAGAAAGGGACGTGGTTGCAATGATCAGATCTTTATAGTTAGGCATTTGATGCAGCAAGTTAATGAAATGAGAGTACCGTTAAGTCTTTGTTTTGTTGATTTTGAAAAGGCTTTTGATAGTGTTTCGAGAGAGACTATGGGGAAGATCATGAGACATTATGGAATACCAGAGGAGTTTGTGAGGGTCATTATGAACATGCATGAGGACACATTTTGTAAAGTGATGGTTGATGGTTGTCTGAGTGATTCGTTTGAAGTCAAGTCCGGAGTAATTCAAGGTGGTGTTCTATCGCCTTTACTATTTATATTGGTCATTGATTACATTATGAAACGCCTTGGAACAGAAACCGGTGCAGGTATACTTTGGGGAGAGAACAGGAAACTTTTGGATTTAGATTATGCAGATGATATAGTTTTGATTTGTGATGGGCCAGAAGAGATGCAGAGAGTGTTGGACTGTTTGGTGAGTGAAGGTCGCAAGGTGGGTTTGGTTATTAATTGTGGAAAAACTGAAATAATCAATATGAATATGGAAAATGCACAGGAATGTGTAATTGGAGGTATGGTTGTAAAGCAAGTTGATAGGTTTAAATATTTAGGTACTTACTTAGCCAAGGATGGTTCTTTGAACTTTGAATTCGAGGAAAGGTTAAAGAAGGCTAATCAGGCAATGGGAATGCTTAAAAATATTTGGAATAATAACAATTTCTTTGTGCATACAAAAATCAAACTTTATAAGGTAATGGTTAGGAGTATCTTAATTTATGGACACGAGTCTTGGTACAGCACAGTGACTATGGAAAATAAATTCTTGGTGTTTGAAAATAAAGCACTTAGAAGAATATTAGGAGTTAAGTGGTGGGAAAGGATACCAAATAGTAGAATTAGAGAAATAACGGGAGTGCAGCCGATCAATGAATATGTTAGATTCTCACGATGGAAGTGGCTAGGACATGTGTATAGGAGACAGGGAATAGTACGAGGTACACCAGGGTGGGTGGCACTTGGTAGGAGAGGTAGAGGAAGGCCAAAAGAGACGTGGGTGAGGACAATGAGACGGGAAGCTGGAGATGAGTGTTGGGGAGATCTTGAGGAGTTAGCACAAGATAGGATGTGGTGGTGTGAGTTCATCGAGGCCCTATGCATCCCCGAGGGTGCCACAGGAAATGATTGATTGATTGATTGTACAGCTTAGGTCATTGATTAATAAAAGGAAGAGAGTTGGTGATAGGAGAAAGCCCTGAGGAACACCATTGTCAATAGATCTATGAGGAGAACGATGGCCGTCTACAAAAGCGGCTATAGAACGACCAGAAAGGAAGCTAGAGATGAAGGCACTGATAGAAGGATTGAAACTGTAAGAGGGCAGTTTAGAAATTAAAGATTTATGCCAAACTCGATCGAAAGCCTTTGAGATGTCAAGTGCAATGGCAAAGCTGTTGCCAAAGTCCCGAAAGGAGGATGACCAGGAGTCTGAAAGGTAGGTGAGAAGATGGCCAGTGGAGCGTCCCTGACGGAACCCATACTGACGATCGGAAAGAAGGTTGTGATAGGAAAGATGCCTTAAAATTTTTCTATTAAGAATTGACTCGAAAACTTTTGAAATACAGGACGTTAAAGCAATTGGACGATAGTTGGAGGGTTGGGAGTGGTCACCCTTCTTTGGGACTGGCTGAATGAGAGCAAACTTCCAGCAAGAAGGAAAGGTACAAGTTGACAGACAAAGGCGAAATAGTTTGCCTAGGCAGGGTGTAAGCACAGAAGCACAGTTTTTGAGAACAACATGAGGGACCCCATCAGGCCCATATGCCTTGTTAGTACTGAGGCCAGTAATGGCAGAAAATACATCAACTGAAGAAATTTTAATGTCAGCCATGAGGAAGTCAGAGGTGGGAAGTGATGGAGGAACAGCACCGGAATCGTCTAAGGTGGAATTGGAGGAGAAAGTCTGTGCGAAGAGATCTGCTTTATCAGTAGAAGAAATAGCTACAGAACCATCAGAGTAGAAAAGAGGAGGGAAGGATGATGAGGTAAAGTTGTTAGAAAGATTTTTGGCAAGGTGCCAGAAGGAGCGGGAAGAATTCGAGTTGGAGAGTTGAGAGCATTTAGTATGGATGAAATTATTTTTAGTAGAGCGAAGAACAGACTTAGTACGATTCCGGGCAGAAACGTAAAGATTATGTGATTCAGGGGTGGGTTGGCTCCGGTACCTTTTGTAGGCCTTCTCCTTGTTGCGGACAGCATTAGAACAAGCGTGATTAAACCAAGGCTTTCTTGCGTTAGTCAAAGGATAAGAGAAAGGAATGTATGCTTCCATGCCCGAGAGAATAACCTCCGTAATGCGCAAGGCACACTCAGATGGCTCACGGCCATGGAAGCAATAATCATTCCAGGGAAAATCAAAGAAGTACTGCCTGAGGGCCTCCCAGTCCGCGGCTCCAAAATGCCAGAGACGACGTTTCCCTGTAATGCTACCGTTAGATGCTTGGGATTCGTCAAGATTCACCATACGCTGTCCATTTTTATCATATGCTCCTTGTTCACTAATCTCTGGCTCAGTGGTGTAAGATTCCTCTACAGTTTCAATTCTCTCACTAATTATCTTTAATTGGTAATCTGGATGATGTCTGCACTCCTTCACGTTAGTGCTTACGTCACATTTCTGCTGCTGTAGCTTAATGTGTACTTCCTCCTTCAACTGTTATTGTTCTTCCTTCATTTGCCCCATGAAAGCATCAAGCTGTCCTTGCACCTTCAGTTGTAACTCCCTCTGTTGTTCATGTAATGCCTCTACAGTAGCTGTTCACTTTGTGCTTGTAATAACTGCACTTTGATTTCGTTCCTGAGCTCTTTCTGTTCTTCACTTTGGCCCTGTAATTGTTCTTTGAGTTCTTTCTGTACTTCACTTTGGACCTGTAATGAGTTCTTTCTGTCCTTCACTTTGGGCCTGTAATTGTTCTTTGGGTTCTTTCTGTCATTCACTTTTGGCCTGTAATTGTTCTTTGAGTTCTTTCTGCCCTTTACTTTGTGCCTGTAGTTGTACACTTTCTGCTTATAGTTGTACACTTTGTGCTTGTAATAGCTTCATAATTGCATCCAGAGATGCCTCCTCTTTGTCGAATGTTTAACTCAATGCAGCACTTTTCTAATGATCCAAACTCCTGACACAATGTTACATCCACGTCCCACATTACTATATGCTCCAACAGCAGAAGTTCAGTATAGGAACGACAATGCCCTGTTGGTTGTTCATCCTATGGTCAGCCTTTTGGTATGCAACAACGTGATCAACTCAGACTTTGTAAAAAAAAACACTGGGTTCTTAAGTTGACAGTGTTCATTTTCCAAATAAATACACTTAATGTTTGCCAAATACACTTCACTGTTTTCACAAGTACCAGAGCTATACAATCCTCACCAACTGACACTGAACTAAACTCAAGCTGAACTGCAACGAAACCGACCGCCCTGGGCTCTTCCTTCTTCTTAACCCCTAACAGGCGGGCGACGTTACATAACGTCCGTGCATGAGGGGGCGACGTTACATAACGTCCGTGCATGAGGGGGCGACGTTACCTAACGTCCAGTCATTTTCAGTCCTAAATTATTGGTGAAATTGGGTGATAAGGCATCTTTGTCACTTACTGTCCTGCCCTCTACTCTCCCAAGCCTTGAAACAAGTAAAATAGAATGCATATATATTCATATATAAGTTGCAGTGTTATAACAATAACACTAATAACTATAAAACCTACATACGTAGGTTTTATTGTTATGAGTGTTGAAATATAATAGAAACACATACATAAAATTTTGAAGACAATAAACAGTGTAAAGAATGCATAAATGATAAATATAATGTTCAGTTGAAGAAAAAGCAAATAAGTGAATAGTTTGCTAGCCTCTCCCCAGGCACGCCTGGTGATAAGCTGCCTGCTCGTACTCCTCCCTCACTCCTCCCCTCCTCCTCCCACAGCCAGCAGAGATGTATTACCAAGCACGTAACACCTCTTGCCTTCGTTTTTCATCCATTTTCATCCATTTATGCATGTTTAGGCTTATTCCTTTATACATTATTTTTCCTAAACTATGCCGCCCCACACGGTCGTACAATTCACAACTTGCCCGCCCATAAGGGGTAATAGCCTTTCCCTTTTCTCCAGCATTCTAGGACGTGCTGGTACCTGCCCCTAGCAAAAACAGTTACCAAATTGGAGACATCCAAAACATGCCAGGGTTTTCTTATATTACATAACACTCCCAAAGCTTTAGCACAGAAACTGAAATCATATTATATATTTTAACAACCATATTATTAATATCATTTTCGAGATAAAGAGCATAAAATTTTATGTATAACTTTACAAAATACTTCTGCTCACAAATACCAGGCTAACTGGTAACTCTGACACGTAACTGAACTACAAGACTTGCTGAGAACCTTTCAGTACTACCTAACAAGGAAATCCTGCTTCTCAATAGTATTTCTAAATGCTAACAAACTCATGAAAAAAAAAAAAAAGAGGAATTAAAAAAAAGTATGGATAAACTCAGGAGGCAAGAGGATTACTTAAAAGGAAGAGGGATGATGCAAAACCAAAAAAATGAAGAAATATCAGAGGAAAAGAGAAGTAAATTTTTTTTCATAACGTACTTGGGTTACAAGTAAAAAAGTGGTATATAAACTATCTATCTATCTATTGCCAGACGCCTCAATCCCGTTTGGGGTGGCCACAAACAAATCGCCTCCAAGTCGCCCTGTCCCAAGCCATTTCACTCCCCTGCTCCCAACTCACACCCCCCTCTCTCATATACCTCTCCACCCCATTTCTCCATCTCATCCTCGGCCTCCCCCTCCCTCTTTCCCCCTCCACCTCACTCACATACACTCTCTTCGTCAGTCTTTCACCCTCCATCCTCTCCACATGGCCAAACCACCTCAGTGTGTTCCTCATAACGCTTCCTATCACATCCACATCAACACCACAACGCTCCTTTATATCCTCATTCGTCAGCCTGTCTCTCCATGTGACTCCACAGGCTCCTCTTAAATAACTTATTTCCACGGCTCTCACTCTTGACTTGTGTCCTTCCAACAACGTCCAAGCTTCACTTCCGTACGTTAGAGTTGGTATCACAATACTGTCATGTAGTAACTTTTTCACTTCCATGCTCACTTCCCTGTTTCTTATCACTGCTTTCAAAGAACCAGCAACCTTTCTGCCCTGCTGTACCCTTTCAAGCACTTCACCCTCCAAACCTCCATCCTTACTCATCACACTACCCAAGTACTTAAACGTACTCACATTTTCCAATTCCTCACCATCCAACCTCGCTGTACATTCACTGACTTCACCTCTCTCAAAGACCATCACTTTACTCTTCCCTACATTCACCTTTAGATTCCGTTTCTTACACACTCTCTCAAACTCATCCACCAAGCCTTGCAGCTCCCCTTCATCTTCACTCAACAACACGGTATCATCTGCAAACAACAGTACAGGGAGTTTCCAAACACTATCCTCTCTCACCAGGGCCACTCCAACATCCACTACCCTACCTTGTACCTCTTTTATTACCCCATCCATGTACAGATTGAACAACCATGGAGACATGACACATCCCTGTTTCAACCCAACTTTCAAAGAGAAAAATTCACTTAGTTCACCATCCACACGCACTGCAGCCTTCGCACCATCGTACATACTCTTCACAGCATTCAACAACTTCCCATCTATTCCATATATTCTTAACACTTTCCACAATCCTAGTCTATCCACCCTGTCATATGCTTTCTCCAAATCCATGAAAGCCGCATACAACTTCTTTCCCTTCTCTAGAAACTTTTCCACTAAAGATCTGAGAATGAATATCTGATCTACACAACCTCTTCCCTTCCTAAAGCCTCCCTGTTCTTCTCCAACTAATTTCTCTGTTCTTTCTCTGACTCTGTCAATAAGTATCCTACCATATACTTTTCCTATTATACTAAGAAGACAAATGCCCCTATGATTACCACACACTTCTTTTTCCCCTTTTCCTTTGTACAAGGGAATAATTATACCTGACTTCCAATCCTCTGGGACTCTACCTTCCTCCCAGGCCAATCTGCACATCTTCCACATCCATTCTACTACTATCTCTCCTCCATGCTTCAGCATTTCACCACACACTCCATCAATTCCTGGGGCTTTCCCTGATTTAACTTTCTTCATTGCTTCCACAACTTCTATCCTACTGATTTCTTCCTGTCTTCTCACCTCCCTCCTTCTTCCAGCCATTCCCCAGCCACTTATACTCGCATTACTTCCATACTCCACGTTCAACAATTCCTTAAAGTGTTCTCTCCATCTGCTCACTTTTTCTCCCTTCTCCACTAGTAATCTACCATTTTTATCTTTCACTCCCCTGCTAACTTCACTTCCACCCTGTCTTACTCTTTTCACCTCTTTCCAGAGCATTTTCTTACAGTCCCTCCACTTTACACTCAAATTACTTCCAAATTTCTCATCCACTCTCTTCTTACTCTCTCTTACTAATCTTTTCACCTCTCTCTTTCTTTCTACTTATAACTCTCTCTTCCGCCTCTCAACTTCTTCCACGCCCTTATTTCTCATCCATTCATTGTATGCTTTCTTCTTTTGTGCCACAGCCCGTTTCACCTCTTCAGTCCACCACGCTGTTCCTTGCCCCCCCCTACGTCTTCTCTTCCTTCCACACACCACATAACATGCTGCACATATTTCTTCTGTAAATATTCTACACACACCTTCCACGTCCCCCATCTGCTCCAACTCATATTTGCCCAATCGTTCCTCCACTTCTCTCTTATACTCTGCCTTTTTCTCATCCTCTTGTAACCTTTCCACTCTCCTTGCAACTACTCCTTCCTCTCGTCTTTCCCTTCTTCTATTCTTCCATCTTACTTGAACTTTAACTCTGGCCACCACCAAGTAGTGGTCAGAAAGTCCACTCCCCCATGTATATAAACTACATGGGCTAAAAAAAAAAAAAAAAAAAAAAAAGGAGTGTAGTATACTGAAGCTATGACAAATATGCCAAAAAAAAAAAAAAAAAGATTAAAATTGATGTACTCAAATGCAGATGGAATGGTATCTAACAAAATTGTTAGAGATACAATACTGCACCAAAGAAATGGAAACTAATATTATTTGCTTAACTGAATATATATCTATCTATCTATTGCCAGACGCCTCAATCCCGTTTGAGGTGGCCACAAACAAATCGCCTCCACTTCGCCCTGTCCCAAGCCATTTCACTGCCCTGCTCCCAACTCACACCCCCCTCTCTCATATACCTCTGCACCCCATCCCTCCATCACATCCTCGGCCTCCCCCTCCCTCTTCTTCCCTCCACCTCACTCACATACACTCTCTTCGTCAGTCTCTCACCCTCCATCCTCTCCACATGGCCAAACCACCTCAGTGTGTTCCTCATAACACTTCCTATCACATCCACATCCACACCACAACGTTCCTTCACATCCTCATTCGTCAGCCTGTCTCTCCAAATGACTCCAAAGGCTCCTCTTAAATAACTCATTTCCACTGCTCTCACGCTTGACTTGTGTCCTTCCAACAACGTCCAAGCTTCACATCCATACGTTAGAGTTGGTATCACAATACTGTTATATAGTAACTTTTTCACTTCCGTGCTCACTTCCCTGTTTCTTATCACGGCTTTCAAAGAACCAGCAACCTTTCTTCCCTGCTGTATCCTTTCAAGCACTTCACCCTCCAAACCTCCATCTTTACTCATCACGCTACCCAAGTACTTAAACGTACTCACATTTTCCAATTCCTCACCATCCAACCTCGCTGTACATTCACTGACTTCACCTCTCTCAAAGACAATCACTTTACTCTTCCCTACATTCACCTTCAGATTCAGTTTCTTACACACTCTCCCAAAGTCATCCACCAAGCCTTGCAGCTCCCCTTCGTCTTCACTCAACAACACAGTATCATCTGCAAACAACAGCACAGGGAGTTTCCAAACACAATCCTCTCTCACCAGAGCCACTTCAATATCCACTTACCTACCTTGTACCTCTTTTATTACCCCATCCACGTACAGATTGAACAACCATGGAGACATGACACATTCCTGTTTCAACCCAAGATTCAAAGAGAAATATTCACTTAGTTCACCATCCACACGCACTGCAGCCTTAGCACCATCATACATACTCTTCAGAGCATTCAACAACTTCCCATCTACTCGATATATTCTTAATACTTTCCACAATCCTTGTCTATCCACCCTGTCATATGCCTTCTCCAAATCCATGAAAGCCACATACAACTTCTTTCCCTTCTCTAGAAACTTTTCCACTAAAGATCTAAGAATGAATATCTGATCTACACAACCTCTTCCCTTCCTAAAGCCTCCCTGTTCTTCTCCAACTAATTCCTCTGTTCTTTCTCTAACTCTGTCAATAAGTATCCTACCATACACTTTTATTATTATACTAAGAAGACCAATGCCCCTATGATTACCACAAACTTCTTTTTCCTCTTTTCCCTTGTACAAGGGAATAATTATACATGACTTCCAATCCTTCGGGAGTCTCCCTTCCTCCCAGGCCAATCTGCACATCTTCCACATCCATTCTACTACTATCTCTCCCCCATGCTTCAACATTTCACCACATACTCCATCAATTCCTGGGGCTTTCCCCAGTTTAACTTTCTTCATTGCTTCCACAACTTCTATCCTACTGATTTCTTCCTGTCATCTCACCTCCCTCCTTCTCCCAGCCATTCCCCAGCCACTTATACTCGCATTACTTCCATCCTGTATGTTCAACAATTCCTTAAAGTGTCCTCTCCATCTGCTCACTTTTTCTCCCTTCTGCACTAGTAATCTACCATTTTTATCTTTCACTCCCCTGCTAACCTCACTTCCACTCTGTCTTACTCTCTTCACCTCTTTCCAGAACATTTTCTTACAGTCCCTCCACTTTACACTCAAATTCCTTCCAAATTCCTCATCCACTCTCTGCTTACTCTCTCTTACTAATCTTTTCACCTCACTCTTTCTTTCTACATATAACTCTCTCTTCCGCCTCTCAACTTCTTCCACACCCCTATTTCTCATCAATTCATTGTATGCTTTCTTCTTTTGTGCCACAGCCTGTCTCACCTCTTCAGTCCACCACGCTGTTCCTTGCACCTCCCTCCGCCTTCTCTTCCTCCCACACACCAAATCATATGCTGTGCATAATTCTTCTGTAAATATCCTGCACACACCTTCCACGTCCCCTATCTGCTCCAATTCATATTTGCCCAATCGTTCCTCCACTTCTCTCTTATACTCTACCTTTTTCTCATTCTCTTGTAACCTTTCCACTCTCCTTGCAACTACTCCTTCTTCTCGTCTTTCCCTTCTTCTATTCCTCCATCTTTCTTTTATCCTAATTCTGGCCACCACCAAGTAGTGGTCAGAAAGTTCACTACCCCAACCTCTATAAACTCTTGCATCCATTACACATCTTCGCATCCTTTCATCCACACACACACATAATCAATCATTGCCTTCCTTTCATTCAGTTCACCACCCACCCTTCTCATCTCTCGCCATGTATACCTGTGGATCATTTTATACCTGAAGAGGGTATTGGCTATTACCAACCCCCTCCTAGCACAGATGTCCACTAACGCACTGCCATTCTCATCTATCTCAGCAGGCACACCCCACTCACCAACTATTCCATCCACCTTCACATTCCCTACTTTACCATTCATATCACCGATCAAAAACACTCTCTCATTCCTTCCAAACTTTTCCATACACACTTCCACATTTGTCCAGAACTCTTCTCTCACTCTTCTAGCACGATCTTGCGTTGGCGCATACACACACACAATTGCCCACATTTGTATTCCAACTTTCAACTTTACCCACACAATCCTTGACCCAACTGATCCATACTGTCTTATGCTCTTCTTCCATCTTTTACTCACAACTATACGTACTCCTTCCTTTGCCCTCTCATTCTCACTTACTCCTGCACATATACCCCATCCATACTCCCATTCTCACACACACTTTCTCTTCTCAATTTTGTTTCAGTTATTCCAAATACATCCACTTTCGCACCCTCAAGTACCTGGACAATCTCTCTCTCTTTCACCTCATCATTCGCTCCTCTTACATTCCATGTAGCCATTACCAAGTCCTTTGATATCCCAAGGGTATCAAATGACATCCTAAACTTTGAAAAATACAATATACGGAGAAAAAATAGAAGTTTAAAAAAAGGAGTTATATTTAAAAAAAAAAAAAAATCTTTAAGTCAAAGAGATAGAACCAGATATACTCTCACAAGTAGAATTAATTGCAGTAAAGATTATCACATCTGAAGGGCAAATAATGTTGGCAAATTGATACATGCCATCCCAAACAAACACCTTGGAAAAAGGTGAGTATGAAGACCTGACAGAAAGTACAATTCAGAATTTAAAAGCCCTCCTGCATAGAATGAAAGAGAAATCTGAAAGAATTATATCAACCAGGGATTTCAATATAAATATAAATTTGAATACTCAAGATGAAAGAAGCAATGAAAGCTGTTGGGATCAAAGGCTCCTGGATCTTGTGCAGGAGTTGTTTGTAACACAAAATAAAGGAAGACAGCAGGAAAACAGGACTAGAAGATTCATCATTATTAGCTCTTATAATTACTAGGAAAGTAATGATTATCAACAACATAATGTATCACCCTCCATTTGGGTGAAGTGACCATGTGGTATTAAACTGTGACTTCAGGATTGCAAATGATATAGTTAGCAGTAATGAATACTACAAAAAGAGCCTAAACAACAAAAAAGGCAACTATCATGACCTAAAAAAGTACTTCACAGAAACAGACTGGGGCAAAGGAGCTTAGAGGAAAGGATATAAATGTTATATATAGAAAATTCTGCGAATTTTATGAAACATGTGTCCAAAATTATATCCCTCAGCACAAGGAAACAGAAATAAGGATAAAGAAATGGTTTCATACAGAATGTAAAAAATCAAAAGAGAAAAGATATTTGCTGTTGAATTGATACAGAAGACACAATAGTGAGAGGGCATATAACAACCATAAACAGGAAAGTAATGATACAAGGATAAGGGGAGAAGCTCAAAGACAGTTTGAGGAAGACATTATAAATAAAGGTAGTGATTAACCGAAGCTGTTTTACAGCTACATCCGATACAAAACCAATGTTAAAGATAAAATACAGTCCATCATGGATAAAGGGATAACCTATATCCATGAAGAAGATATTTGTGAAGTATTAACCACCTCGTGCACCATTAGTTTTCTGTAATTGTGTGTGACATGATCAGAGAAAATGCAACAAGAGCAGGCTGGACTCGCGCACAAAGGAAAACATTCTCACATATTTTATTTGCCCCAGAATTGGGCTATAATGGTATAAACTGTAAACTATCATTTTCCCTGATGTTTATGCTATACCATAAGCTAATAAAAACATACAAAACTGATGAGTAAAAGTACTGTGAAATGAAGTGTGAATACTGTTGTTCAACAATGAAAATAAATGCCCTACACTGTAGCAGAAAACTTTGCCTACATGATGCAAGAGCTAAGCATATGTCTAGATGCAGAATTTCATGAGCTTTCACGTGGTATTGGTGGGATTCTGATACGACCAATAATTTTCAAGTAAACCACCAAGAATTGCACCCCCCCCCGGACAAAAAACCGAGAGTGCCGTCTATTTGAGAGTGTTGGCCTGGAAATAGACACCTTCCCCTAGGCCCCAATAAATATTGACACATTTCATGCTAAAACATAAGTTTGGGTGAATATTTTTTTCCAAAATTGCCTAATCAGCATCTCTTCAGACTGCCACAGTAAGTGCATCATAGTGCGTCATTGGTTCCTCTTCAGATGAAAACCGTTTTGACTCATATTGATTAACGTTGTGCGATGGGATTAAAAAAAATCCAAATCAGTTTATACAGAACAAAGTAATTTTGAGAGGAAGATGCATGCCCACACATATTACAAGATATACAAATACTGGAAAAAGAGCCACAGGAAGAGCTGAGTTAATTAGTCAAAGGGAAAGCAAATGGTCCAGATGAAATTCCAGGTTGGGTGCTACATGAATGTACAGAAGAGTTAAGCAGACCAATATATTTAATATTCAAGGAATTCTTATGACAAGGTAAACTACCTGATATTTGGAAGAAAGCAAACATTGTTCCCCTATTCAAGAAAGGAAATAGACAGAATCCACTCATCTATTGACCAGTATAACCGAGCAATGTCGTAAGATACTAGAGTAGTTGATAAGATAATTATTGGTAAACCATCTGGAAAAATAAAATATGATGCAGAAAGACAGTTCAGTTTTAGAAAGGGAAAAGCATGTGTTACAAATCTATTACTATGATAGAGTTGCAGAAACACTACGGAAATGAGAAGGATGGGTAGACTGTATCTATTTAGATTTTAAGAAAGCATTTGACAGAGTACTGAGCCAAAGACGTTTTTGGAAACTGCATGATGTCTGACGTTTGGTGATGTGGTCCTTAAGCACACCAAAATTCAGAAACATTGCCTGCTACTTGTGCACCACTTTGTACCCCTGTGACACAGACTGTGTAATGTGGTACACATAGTCGTCTGGCATATAAAGATTTGGCACATGTCTAAGATGCCTCTCAATATTGCCAAACACTCAATCACAGGCCATGTAGCTATGGCCTGGCACCAAGTAAACATGGTCGTTGGAGAGCTGGCACCTGGAATGGAGTTCTCAGAGGTAATACATCACCAAGCTGATGTTCTTAATCTGGCCAGCACAGTTATCTGAGATGACCATCAGCTGTGATAGGTCATCAATTCTGCTTTCGTGGTCGATCTAGAGTTTAACCCGCCCCGTCCTGGAGAGGTGAATTCACGTCCTCACATGATGTGCACTCATATCCCGGAGACGTAAATTAATGCGGCAACATTGCAAGGATATTGCAAGGTCCCTAATTTGCACAATCTTCAATTTTTGCGAGTGAATTTTGGCACGTATACATGGGACACCTTCCTCTAGAAGATGCCCGGCAGGGACAATGCCTTACCCAGCATGATCTCCCTCCCCCTGCTTGACCTTTTCTCAGCAATTCACCTGTTATCAGTGACCTGGCCAGTAAAGCCATGTCATGCCACGGTACAAAATTCAGGGCCAGAGTGATTCTCCAATCGATGACAATGTGGAGGGCAAACATTAGAGGAAGAAACAGTCAGAAATGATGATCAGTTAATGTGGCAAAAAAAGGTCAGGAATGGTGATGATTTAGTGATTGAAACAATGCTTATAATGCCTATATTACCGTTTGAAAACCAATATACTCTCGTACTACATATAAATTCGTACCAAATAAATAAATAAATACCGTTTATGAGTGGTGTAGAATAGTTATCCTCCCATAGAACTCGTTTTCTTTGCAGCAAGCCTGATAGAAAACCCTGTAGGAGGTACTCCTACCTGGATCGAGTATTTTAAACCTCAGGTGAGCGATTTCTCTATGAACTTTCGATGTTTCTCACCAAAAGCGGATGTTTGAGCCAAAAAAAAAAAAAGGTCCAAAAATTTCGGGACTGGGGCGTACCACTGCCCAGAAAACGTCGGGATGGGGCAGGCTAATGCAGCTGGCCCCTTCACACGACCCCCACATGGCTTGAGTCTCATCCCACATATACATAGCGGTAGTGTTGCTTTGCAAGTTGTGGATACATAAGTTGTAGGTCCACATCTTGCACTTGCAGTAAGCAGCACTAGCGATGATCTTGGGTGTGGGTAGAGTCTGCTGCAGGTCAACACAGATTGCACGAGTCTCGGGGTCGTTGTCAGATGCCATCTTCTTCAGGAAGTCCTGTACCTGCTGTGCTAACTGCTGGTGTTCCTCTTTTTGCCTGGCGAGGTTGTCAATAGCAGCCTGATCGCCAGTTGAATTAACAATGGAGGCATCAAAGGCGTCACAGGTGGTGCAGGTGTTTGTGCATGGTGGCTCAAAGGAGATGTTAAATTCCTTTGTGAATACATCTGAATAATAATGCAGGCTGACTTTCTCCTCATCAGGACAGACATCACGGA
Source organism: Coenobita brevimanus (assembly GCF_032717465.1). Lineage (NCBI taxonomy): Eukaryota > Metazoa > Arthropoda > Malacostraca > Decapoda > Coenobitidae > Coenobita > Coenobita brevimanus. Next base: position 11,213,093 of record NC_137001.1, read on the forward strand.
GCCACTCCATGTACAACACGTACAGCTTCTCGATCGTAAGGTGAGATTCCAGGTACTTCCAGTGGGGAGCATTAGCCCTGCTATAGTGGCATGACATAGCAGGAAGCAGCTTAATGTGCTCCCTCATATGCAGAGCCTTGCTCCTGGTAACCTTGTCAGCAGGTTCATGCAGTCCTCGTTGGTCAGGAATTAGCATACCTGTGCTGTTCACCTTACGCAATGCTGTTGTTAGGCGTGTTGTACCAATGGTGTGCATTGCCATGAAACCTTCCTTGCACACCCTGGTCTGCACATTATTATACATCACACTGTAATGACGGGTATTGTTACACTTACTATGCTCATTCTTTGTATGCTTTTGTTTTACTGGTGCCAGGCTCACCATTTTTTGAATGTTAGCATTCTGGGCATCGTATGACCCCAGAGCCCAAAATGCATTAAATATATTTTTCACACTTTCATTTGTTACTTTGTCAAAGCACCCATCACAGCAAGGATTACCAATTGCATGTGCAACAACTTCTTTCTTTGTTTTATAACTTACGTATGTTTGGCCTAAGTTATGCTTCACCTTAACTACCACACTGCCCCACTCCTCCACCTTTCGAGGCCTTTTTCTCCCTCATCCTTGCTTTACTGCACTCTCACTATCACTCGCATCATGAGGAACAGCAATAGCTTGTGGGCTATCAGCATCACTGCTAGAATCACGTGCAGCCATTGTTATACAATCCAGAAAAACACAGATAATCCAAGTGCAGGTCATAATGGTGGCAGAGGGAGAGAGAGACTGTGTGTACAGCATCCCCATGACAGCCGCAGCAAGCTGATCGGCTGCGTGCCGGCATCAGGCTCAGTGCCATTGGCCTGCTGGCTAAGATGTCACAATCACCTGGCACTCTGATTGGCTGGCTGCCACCAAGCCACCACCCTTGTCGCTTAGGCTTCTCTCTCACAGCGGTGTTGCACATCATATGACAGTGTGTCATAGGGCCAGATACACATTGTCGTTCTATAGCATTTTCGACCCTAACAACACAGAGGGAGAAACATCCAACTCCCATCACGTGGTAAGCAAAGCCTTGGTCTGTCATTTGAGCGGGAAATCAGGATTTGGCGAGCGGTGGCGCTTGAGATTTTCTCCCACGGAGCTACTCAAATAGCCTTTCCTTTTTCTCCAACATTCTAGGACGTGCTGGTACCTGCCCCTAGCAAAAACAGTTACCAAATTGGAGACACCCAAAACATGCCAGGGTTTTTTTACATTACATAACACTCCCAATGCTTTAGCACAGAAACTGAAATTATATTATATAATTTAACAACCATAATATTAATATCATTTTCGAGATAAAGAGCATAAAATTTGATGTATAACTTTACAATATACTTCTGCTCACAAATAGCAGGCTAACTGGTAACTCTGACACGTAACCGAACTACAAGACTTGCTGAGAACCTTTCAGTACTACCTAACTAGGATATCCTGCTTCTCAATAGTATTTCTAAATGCTAACAAACTCATGAAAAATAGAGGAATTAAAAAAAAGTATGGATAAACTCAGGAGGCAAGGGGGTTACTTAAGAGGAAGAGGGATGATGCAAAACCAAAAAAATGAAGAAATATCAGAGGAAGATAGGAGTAAATTTTTTTTTATAAAGTAGTTGGGTTACAAGTAAAAAAGTGGTACATAAACTACATGGACTAAAAAAAAAACAAAAAGGAAGGTAGTATACTGAAGCTATATCAAATATGCAAAAAAAAAAAAAAAAAAAAAAGATTAAAATTGATGTACTCAAATGCAGATGGAATGGTATCTAACAAAATTGTTAGAGATACAATACTACACCAAAGAAATGGAAACTAATATTATTTGCTTAACTGAATATATATCTATCTATCTATTGCCAGACGCCTCAATCCCGTTTGGGGTGGCCACAAACAAATCGCCTCCACGTCGCCCTGTCCCAAGCCATTTCACTGCCCTGCTCCCAACTCACACCCCTCTCTCTCATATACCTCTTCACCCCATCCCTCCATCTTATCCTCGGCCTCCCTCTCCCTCTTCCTCCATCCATTTCACTCATATACACTCTCTTCGTCAGTCTCCCACCCTCCATCCTCTCCACATGGCCAAACCACCTCAGTGTGTTCCTCATAACGCTTCCTATCACATCCACATCCACACCACAACGTTCCTTCACATCCTCATTCGTCAGCCTGTCTCTCAATGTGACTCCACAGGCTCCTCTTAAATAACTCATTTCCACTGCTCTCACTCTTGACTTGTGTTCTTCCAACAACGTCCAAGCTTCACTTCCATACGTTAGAGTTGGTATCACAATACTGTCATGTAGTAACTTTTTCACTTCCATGCTCACTTCCCTGTTTCTTATCACTGCTTTCAAAGAACCAGCAACTTTTCTTCCCTGCTGTACCCTTTCAAGCACTTCACCCTCCAAACGTTCATCTTTACTCATCACACTACCCAAGTACTTAGAGGTACTCACATTTTCCAATTCCTCACCATCCAACCTCGCTGTACATTCACTGACTTCACCTCTCTCAAAGACCATCACTTTACTCTTCCCTACATTCACCTTTAGATTCCGTTTCTTACACAGTCTCCCAAACTCATCCACCAAGCCTTGCAGTTCCCCTTCGACTTCATTCAACAATACAGTATCATCTGCAAACAATAGTACAGGGAGTTTCCAAACACTATCCTCTCTCACCAGGGCCACTCCAACATCCACTACCCTACCTTGTACCTCTTTTATTACCCCATCCATGTACAGATTGAACAACCATGGAGACATGACACATTCCTGTTTCAACCAAAGATTCAGAGAGAAAAACTCACTTACTGTAGTTCACCATCCACACGCACTGCAGCCTTAGCACCATCATACATACTCTTCACAGCATTCAACAACTTCCCATCTACTCCATATAATCTTAATACTTTCCACAATCCTTGTCTATCCACCCTGTCATATGCCTTCTCCAAATCCATGAAAGCCACATGCAACTTCTTTCCCTTCTCTAGAAACTTTTCCACTAAAGATCTAAGAATGAATATCTGATCTACACAACCTCTTCCCTTCCTAAAGCCTCCCTGTTCTTCTCCAACTAATTCCTTTGTTCTTTCTCTAACTCTGTCAATAAGTATCCTATCATACACTTTTCCTATTATACTTAGAAGACAAATGCCCCTATAATTACCACACTCTTCTTTTTCCCCTTTTCCTTTGTACAAGGGAATAATTATACCTAACTTCCAAACCTCTGGGACTCTACCTTCCTCCCAGGCCAATCTGCGCATCTTCCACATCCATTCTACTACTATCTCTCCCCCATCCTTCAGCATTTCACCACATACTCCATCAATTCCTGGGGCTTTCCCCAGTTTAACTTTCTTCATTGCTTCCACAACTTCTGTCCTACTGATTTCTTTATGTCTTCTCACCTCCCTCCTTCTCCCAGCCATTCCCCAGCCACTTATACTCGCATTACTTCCATCCTGTATGTACAACAATTCCTTAAAGTGTTCTCTCCATCTGCTCACTTTTTCTCCCTTCTCCACTAGTAATCTACCATTTTTATCTTTCACAACCCTGCTAGCTTCACTTCCACTCTCTTCTTACTCTCTCTTACTAATCTTTTCACCTCTCTCTTCCTTTCCACATATAACTCTCTCTTCCGCCTCTCAACTTCTTCCACGCCCCTATTTCTCATCCATTCATTGTATGCTTTCTTCTTTTGTGCCACAGCCTGTCTCACCTCTTCAGTCCACCACTCTGTTCCTTGCACCCCCCTCCGTCTTCTTTTCCTCCCACACACCACATCACATGCTGCACATATTTCTTCTGTAAATATCCTGCACACACCTTCCACCTCCCCTATCTGCTCCAATTCATATTTGTCCAATCGTTCCTCCACTTCTCTCTTATACTCTACCTTTTTCTCATCCTCTTGTAACCTTTCCACTCTCCTTGTAACTGTCATAAAATGACTAAATGTCATAAAAAACTTTGTGGCTCCTTTGTGGTTGAGTTATATATATATTAGACTTGTGGACAAGCGGTTTTTATATCTTGGAGAGGTAAAGAATAGTATGGGACTATTTTTATTTGTCTTGGAAATATTAACAGATCTCTCACACAGAGCGAAGTATAGAGTCCCGGGTAGCTACCTCCCTGTCTCGCTCTCTCTCTCCCATGTTGCTAAGCCCTTTCTCCTTCTGACCTCTCTGTTCTATGGCTAACCTCTATCTGAGCTCTCTTTCCTAAATTCTGGTGTAGCAGGGGTGTGTCACGTGTGTTCCTTGTGAGTGGAAAGTTCTAGAAGCCTGTGTGTGAGTATGTGTGTATGTGTGTGTATGGTCACTAGGCGCTGTCGTGTGCCTATCAAGCATTCCTTGAATTAAGAGTGTGTAAGCATGTTTAGCATTGCTCGATTCTCGCAGACACAATACCTTCTCATCATCTGACTCCCTGCTCCTATCTGTCTCTCTATCTATCTATTTATCTATCTATCTATTATGATTTGCAATTATAATATGGAGTCTTAACACATTGCTCGGCCGAGCGAAAATGAAGTACCATCGACAGTTAATAGTCATAACATATTAATACATATTATATACACATTATAATGAACTTATAAGCTAATTAAGTGAAATACATAATATTGTAAAAGTAACATAACTGTATGAATATTGTATACATATAATATTTATAGTAAATAGTGATTATTCAGTAATATTACATTTTAAACAAGTTGTATATATATTTGAATAAATGCAATGGTTGTTGTATAACACTTTGTAAGACGTGCATATACAACAGACGTACGGATATAATTGTGCAATGGTAATACTGCTAGGTTATACATTACATAGAGTTATCACCTTAGTAATGTCTAATATTTCACCTAACTTGTATGATGATACTGGTAATACAGAATTGTGCTATAATTGTATGACTTATAATATTGTACTAACATTGTGGTACTACATAATCGTAACATTTTATGAATAGTTACAAAATATTGTGTTAATGCATAATTGTGTTGGCCTTATAATTGTAGTTACATTTGTTAATGCAACTCTTACATAAGTGTCTTGGCCTTATAATTGTAGTTAAAGTTACATAAAAGTTACATCTTGTTAATGCAACTGTTAATTGGCAAAGTGTAACATAATGCAATCGTTTGTCGTTACATAATTGTTACATATTGTTTGTAGTTACATAATGGTAGTTAAAGTTACATAAAAGTTACATCTTGTTAATGCAACTGTTACATAATTGGCAAAGTGTAACATAATGCAATCGTTTGTCGTTACATAATTGTAATATGGAGTTACATAATTGTTACATAATTGTAATAATTGCAGTCCTAACATATGCTGCGGTCGATGATAGTGATGATGTGTCGTGCCACTTGCTTGTGGAGACAACAATTTGCTTTTTTGTTTGTAGTTTATGTGGTATTTTGACATATGTAGTAACACTTACACTTATTTTCATTTGTTTGTTATGTGATCTTAATCTATTCCTTTTTTTCTTTCTTACTTTTCTTTCTTTTTTTTTTTTTGTAAGAAATTGATTTTCTATAGTTTGTTTTTCTTCGCTTGTGTACGCTTTTTCTATGTTGTTCATGGTTGCATAATTACTGGCTAATTTCCTTGGGATACTTTTTTAAAGTTTAGTTTATATTGCACAGAGAGTATAAAATGATATTATATAGTCCCATATTTTGTTATTTTATATAAAAAATATATATACATATATACAGTATTAACTATATACACTGACTTGTTGTTCACTTGTACCTATCGAGAGGTAATATGTGTGTCAGCACTGTGTGTAAATCTTTGTCTTCACGATTGTGTTGAAGATGATCACTCTTGCTAACGTCATTTGTGTTGGCCATTTTTTTTTTTTCTCTAGTTTACCTTGTAACTTAATTTACATGTTTACACTAGGTAGCTTTAATTAATAAACGTTAAATACAGTTCTTTTAATCGCTCACTGAGTAACTGTGATGGTATATTTTCTTTATTACTTTGTAGATATAATAATGTATAGCTGTATGTATGCAACACGTATTTTATGTAGGTATAAATGGTAACACTCGTTGGTAGTAAATAAATGTTATAATAAATGAATGAATATACACAGTGTAGAATATTTATTGTTGGTGATTATTTAGTGTTTGAGTTATGCAGAGAACTGAAGTATGTGTATTTAAGCTGTAACTATACAGCACGTTTTATATGTTTGTGCAGAAGCTTATCGTCTATCACTGTGTATTGTATAAATGAAGTAACTATGTAACTCACTAATTTTTACCGTGGTGGGAATGGTGTGACTGGTGGTGCAGGTGGTGTGTTGACTGACGTGGCGTCTGTTCAGCAAGCACGCATGATGACGTCGACTTCCCACACTGGTAGCTGTGGTGAGTGAATGAGTAGCGATGAGTAACTTGAGTGAAGATGAGTGAGTAAGATGAGTTATGAGTCGTGTCTCACTCTTCGTTTGTTTGTTCCGTTTTTCTATGTCGATGTTTTCTCGGTCCTTTTCTCTTCTTTAATTGCTTTGTTTTTTATTCTTCTTGCTGCTGCTTGAAGTTACGTGAAGATTATACAGTTACTTTGTACAAAGTTCGCTGGTTCGTCGTAGAAGTTGCAAGATCGTATCAATATTTTGTTAAACTACTTGCAAGGCGTCGTGTGATCACTTCTAAATCAGCATGATGATCGTGGAGACGGAGGGGGCTGGTTGGAGAGAATACTGTCAGGAGCTGGTTGTGTTGTTGGTTGTGAGAGGTATTCTTTTTGTTTTCAGTCTTGATATTTTGTAGGAATTCAATGTTGATTCGTAGACGAGGTTCGTATACGTTCGCTGCTACCAAATGTCATAAAATTACTAAATGTCATAAAAAACTTTGTGGTTCCTTTGTGGTTGAGTTATATATATATTAGACTTGTGGACGAGCGGTTTTTATATCTTGGAGAGGTAAAGAATAGTATGGGAATATTTTTATTTGTCTTGGAAATATTAACAAATCTCTCACACAGAGCGAAGTATAGAGTCCCGGGTAGCTATCTCCCTGTCTCGCTCTCTCTCTCCCATGTTGCTAAGCCCTTTCTCCTTCTGACCTCTCTGTTCTATGGCTAACCTCCATCTGAGCTCTCTTTCCTAAATTCTGGTGTAGCAGGGGTGTGTCACGTGTGTTCCTTGTGAGTGGAAAGTTCTAGAAGCCTGTGTGTGAGTATGTGTGTATGTGTGTGTATGGTCACTAGGCGCTGTCGTGTGCCTATCAAGCATTCCTTGAATTAAGAGTGTGTAAGCATGTTTAGCATTGCTCGATTCTCGCAGACACAATACCTTCTCATCATCTGACTCCCTGCTTCTATCTGTCTCTCTATTTATCTATTTATCTATCTATCTATTATGATTTGCAATTATAAAATGGAGTCTTAACACACAACTACTCCTTCCTCTCGTCTTTCCCTTCTTCTATTCCTCCATCTTTCTTGGATCCTAATTCTGGCCACCACCGAGTAGTGGTCAGAAAGTCCACTCCCACAACCTCTATAAGCTCTTGCATCCATTACACATCTTCGCATCCTGTCATCCACACACACATAATCAATCACTGCCTTCCTTTCATTCAGTTCACCACCCACCCTTCTCATCACTCGCCATGTATACCTGTGGATCATTTTATGCCTGAAGAGGGTATTGGCTATTACCAACCCCCTCCCAGCACAAATGTCCACTAACGTGCTACCATTCTCATCTGTCTCAGCAGGCACACCCCACTCACCAACTATTCCATCCACCTTCACATTCCCTACTTTACCATTCATATCACCGATCATAAACACTCTCTCAATCCTTCCAAACTTTTCCATGCACACTTCCACATTTGTCCAGAACTCTTCTCTCACTCTGCTTGAACGATCTTGCATTGGCACATACTCACACACAATCGCCCACATTTGTATTCCAACTTTCAACTTTACCCACACAATCCTTGACCCAACTGATCCATACTGTCTTATGCTCTTCTTCCATCTTTTACTCACAACTATACATACTCCTTCCTTTGCCCTCTCATTCTCACTTACTCCTGCACATATACCCCATCCATACTCCCATTCTCTCACACTTTCTCCTCTCCATTTTGTTTGTTATTTCACATACATCCACTTTTGCGCCCTCAAGTACCTGGACAATCTCTCCCTCTTCCACCTCATCATTCGCTCCTCTTACATTCCATGTAGCCATTACCAAGTCCTTTGATATCCCAAGGGTATCAAATGACACCCTAAATTTTGAAAAATACAATATACGGAGAAAAGATAGAAGTTGAAAAAATGAGTTATATTAAAAAAAAAAAAAAAATCTTTAAGTTAAAGAGATAGAACCAGGTATACCCTCACAAGCAGAATTAATTGCAGTAGAGATTATCACATCTGAAGGGCAAATAATGTTGGCAAATTGATACATGCCACCCCAAACAAATACCTGGGAAAAAAGGGAATATGAAGACCTGACGTAAAGTACAATTCAGAATTTAAAAGCCATCCTGCATAGAATGAAAGAGAAATCTGAAAGAATTATATCAACCAGGGATTTCTATCTATCTATCTATCTATCCATTGCCAGACGCCTCAATCCCGTTTGGGGTGGCCACAAACAAATCGCCTCCAAGTCGCCCTGTCTCAAGCCATTTCACTCCCCTGCTCCCAATTCACACCCCCCCCTCTCTCATATACCTCTCCACCCCATCCCTCCATCTCATCCTCGGCCTCCCCCTCCCTCTTCCCCCCTCCACCTCACTCACATACACTCACTTCGTCAGTCTTTCACCCTCCATCCTCTCCACATGGCCAAACCACCTCAGTGTGTTCCTCATAACGCTTCCTATCACATCCACATCAACACCACAACGCTCCTTTATATCCTCATTCGTCAGCCTGTCTCTCCACGTGACTCCACAGGCTCCTCTTAAATAACTCATTTCCAATGCTCTCACTCTTGACTTGTGTCCTTCTAACAATGTCCAAGCTTCACTTCCGTACGTTAGAGTTGGTATCACAATACTGTCATGTAGTAACTTTTTCACTTCCATGCTCACTTCCCTGTTTCTTATCACTGCTTTCAAGGAACCAGCAACCTTTCTTCCGTGCCGTACCCTTTCAAGCACTTCACCCTCCAAACCTCCATCCTTACTCATCACACTACCGAAATACTTAAACGTACTCACATTTTCCAATTCCTCACCATCCAACCTCGCTGTACATTCACTGACTTCACCTCTCTCAAAGACCATCACTTTACTCTTCCCTACATTCACCTTTAGATTCCGTTTCTTACACAGTCTCCCAAACTCATCCACCAAGCCTTGCAGTTCCCCTTCGACTTCATTCAACAATACAGTATCATCTGCAAACAATAGTACAGGGAGTTTCCAAACACTATCCTCTCTCACCAGGGCCACTCCAACATCCACTACCCTACCTTGTACCTCTTTTATTACCCCATCCATGTTCAGATTGAACAACCATGGAGACATGACACATTCCTGTTTCAACCAAAGATTCAGAGAGAAAAACTCACTTACTGTAGTTCACCATCCACACGCACTGCAGCCTTAGCACCATCATACATACTCTTCACAGCATTCAACAACTTCCCATCTACTCCATATAATCTTAATACTTTCCACAATCCTTGTCTATCCACCCTGTCATATGCCTTCTCCAAATCCATGAAAGCCACATGCAACTTCTTTCCCTTCTCTAGAAACTTTTCCACTAAAGATCTAAGAATGAATATCTGATCTACACAACCTCTTCCCTTCCTAAAGCCTCCCTGTTCTTCTCCAACTAATTCCTTTGTTCTTTCTCTAACTCTGTCAATAAGTATCCTATCATACACTTTTCCTATTATACTTAGAAGACAAAGGCCCCTATAATTACCACACACTTCTTTTTCCCCTTTTCCTTTGTAAAAGGGAATAATTATACCTGACTTCCAATCCTCTGGGACTCTACCTTCCTCCCAGGCCAATCTGCGCATCTTCCACATCCATTCTACTACTATCTCTCCCCCATGCTTCAGCATTTCACCACATACTCCATCAATTCCTGGGGCTTTCCCCAGTTTAACTTTCTTCATTGCTTCCACAACTTCTGTCCTACTGATTTCTTCATGTCTTCTCACCTCCCTCCTTCTCTCAGCCATTCCCCAGCCACTTATACTCGCATTACTTCCATCCTGTATGTACAACAATTCCTTAAAGTGTTCTCTCCATCTGCTCACTTTTTCTCCCTTCTCCACTAGTAATCTACCATTTTTATCTTTCACAACCCTGCTAACTTCACTTCCACTCTCTTCTTACTCTCTCTTACTAATCTTTTCACCTCTCTCTTCCTTTCCACATATAACTCTCTCTTCCGCCTCTCAACTTCTTCCACGCCCCTATTTCTCATCCATTCATTGTATGCTTTCTTCTTTTGTGCCACAGCCTGTCTCACCTCTTCAGTCCACCACTCTGTTCCTTGCACCCCCCTCCGTCTTCTTTTCCTCCCACACACCACATCACATGCTGCACATATTTCTTCTGTAAATATCCTGCACACACCTTCCACCTCCCCTATCTGCTCCAATTCATATTTGTCCAATCGTTCCTCCACTTCTCTCTTATACTCTACCTTTTTCTCATCCTCTTGTAACCTTTCCACTCTCCTTGTAACTGTTATAAAATGACTTAATGTCATAAAAAACTTTGTGGTTCCTTTGTGGTTGAGTTATATATATATTAGACTTGTGGACAAGCATTTTTTATATCTTGGAGAGGTAAAGAATAGTATGGGACTATTTTTATTGTCTTGGAAATATTAACAAATCTCTCACACAGAGCGAAGTATAGAGTCCCGGGTAGCTACCTACCTGTCTCGCTCTCTCTCTCCCATGGTGCTAAGCCCTTTCTCCTTCTGACCTCTCTGTTCTATGGCTAACCTCTATCTGAGCTCTCTTTCCTAAATTCTGGTGTAGCAGGGGTGTGTCACGTGTGTTCCTTGTGAGTGGAAAGTTCTAGAAGCCTGTGTGTGAGTATGTGTGTATGTGTGTGTATGGTCACTAGGCGCTGTCGTGTGCCTATCAAGCATTCCTTGAATTAAGAGTGTGTAAGCATGTTTAGCATTGCTCGATTCTCGCAGACACAATACCTTCTCATCATCTGACTCCCTGCTTCTATCTGTCTCTCTATCTATCTATTTATCTATCTATCTATTATTATTTGCAATTATAATATGGAGTCTTAACACATTGCTCGGCCGAGCGAAAATGAAGTACCATCGACAGTTAATAGTCATAACATATTAATACATATTATATACACATTATAATGAACTTATAAGCTAATTAAGTGAAATACATAATATTGTAAAAGTAACATAACTGTATGAATATTGTATACATATAATATTTATAGTAAATAGTGATTATTCAGTAATATTACATTTTAAACAAGTAGTATACGTATTTGAATAAATGCAATGGTTGTTGTATAACACTTTGTAAGACGTGCATGTACAACAGACGTACGCATATAATTGTGCAATGGTAATACTGCTAGGTTATACATTACATAGAGTTATCACCTTAGTAATGTCTAATATTTCACCTAACTTGTATGATGATACTGGTAATACAGAATTGTGCTATAATTGTATGACTTATAATATTGTACTAACATTGTGGTACTACATAATTGTAACATTTTATGAATAGTTACAAAATATTGTGTTAATGCATAATTGTGTTGGCCTTATAATTGTAGTTACATTTGTTAATGCAACTCTTACATAAGTGTCTTGCCTTATAATTGTAGTTAAAGTTACATAAAAGTTACATCTTGTTAATGCAACTGTTAATTGGCAAAGTGTAACATAATGCAATCGTTTGTCGTTACATAATTGTTACATATTGTTTGTAGTTACATAATTGTAGTTAAAGTTACATAAAAGTTACATCTTGTTAATGCAACTGTTACATAATTGGCAAAGTGTAACATAATGCAATCGTTTGTCGTTACATAATTGTAATATGGAGTTACATAATTGTTACATAATTGTAATAATTGCAGTCCTAACATATGCTGCGGTCGATGATAGTGATGATGTGTCGTGCCACTTGCTTGTGGAGACAACAATTTGCTTTTTTGTTTGTAGTTTATGTGGTATTTTGACATATGTAGTAACACTTACACTTATTTTCATTTGTTTGTTATGTGATCTTAATCTATTCCTTTTTTTCTTTCTTACTTTTCTTTCTTTCTTTTTTTTTTTACATGTATTGATTTTCTATAGTTTATTTTTCTTCGCTTGTGTACGCTTTTTCTATGTTGTTCATGGTTGCATAATTACTGGCTAATTTCCTTGGGATACTTTTTTAAAGTTTAGTTTATATTGCACAGAGAGTATAAAATGATATTATATAGTCCCATATTTTGTTATTTTATATAAAAAATATATATACATATATACAGTATTAACTATATACACTGACTTGTTGTTCACTTGTACCTATCGAGAGGTAATATGTGTGTCAGCACTGTGTGTAAATCTTTGTCTTCACGATTGTGTTGAAGATGTTCACTCTTGCTAACGTCATTTGTGTTGGCCATTTTTTTTTTTTCTCTAGTTTACCTTGTAACTTAATTTACATGTTTCCACTAGGTAGCTTTAATTAATAAACGTTAAATACAGTTCTTTTAATCGCTCACTGAGTAACTGTGATGGTATATTTTCTTTATTACTTTGTAGATATAATAATGTATAGCTGTATGTATGCAACACGTATTTTATGTAGGTATAAATGGTAACACTCGTTGGTAGTAAATAAATGTTATAATAAATGAATGAATATACCCAGTGTAGAATATTTATTGTTGGTGATTATTTAGTGTTTGAGTTATGCAGACAACTGAAGTATGTGTATTTAAGCTGTAACTATACAGCACGTTTTATATGTTTGTGCAGAAGCTTATTGTCTATCACTGTGTATTGTATAAATGAAGTAACTATGTAACTCACTAATTTTTACCGTGGTGGGAATGGTGTGACTGGTGGTGCAGGTGGTGTGTTGACTGACGTGGCGTCTGTTCAGCAAGCACGCATGATGACGTCGACTTCCCACACTGGTAGCTGTGGTGAGTGAATGAGTAGCGATGAGTAACTTGAGTGAAGATGAGTGAGTAAGATGAGTTATGAGTCGTGTCTCACTCTTCGTTTGTTTGTTCCGTTTTTCTATGTCGATGTTTTCTCGGTCCTTTTCTCTTCTTTAATTGCTTTGTTTTTTATTCTTCTTGCTGCTGCTTGAAGTTACGTGATGATTATAGAGTTGCTTTGTAGATGGTTGTAGTTCGCTGGTTCGTCGTAGAAGTTGCAAGATCGTATCAATATTTTGTTAAACTACTTGCAAGGCGTCGTGTGATCACTTCTAAATCAGCATGATGATCGTGGAGACGGAGGGGGCTGGTTGGAGAGAATACTGTCAGGAGCTGGTTGTGTTGTTGGTTGTGAGAGGTATTCTTTTTGTTTTCAGTCTTGATATTTTGTAGGAATTCAATGTTGATTCGTAGACGAGGTTCGTATACGTTCGCTGCTACCAAATGTCATAAAATTACTAAATGTCATAAAAAACTTTGTGGTTCCTTTGTGGTTGAGTTATATATATATTAGACTTGTGGACGAGCGGTTTTTATATCTTGGAGAGGTAAAGAATAGTATGGGAATATTTTTATTTGTCTTGGAAATATTAACAAATCTCTCACACAGAGCGAAGTATAGAGTCCCGGGTAGCTATCTCCCTGTCTCGCTCTCTCTCTCCCATGTTGCTAAGCCCTTTCTCCTTCTGACCTCTCTGTTCTATGGCTAACCTCCATCTGAGCTCTCTTTCCTAAATTCTGGTGTAGCAGGGGTGTGTCACGTGTGTTCCTTGTGAGTGGAAAGTTCTAGAAGCCTGTGTGTGAGTATGTGTGTATGTGTGTGTATGGTCACTAGGCGCTGTCGTGTGCCTATCAAGCATTCCTTGAATTAAGAGTGTGTAAGCATGTTTAGCATTGCTCGATTCTCGCAGACACAATACCTTCTCATCATCTGACTCCCTGCTTCTATCTGTCTCTCTATTTATCTATTTATCTATCTATCTATTATGATTTGCAATTATAAAATGGAGTCTTAACACACAACTACTTCCTCTCGTCTTTCCCTTCTTCTATTCCTCCATCTTTCTTGGATCCTAATTCTGGCCACCACCGAGTAGTGGTCAGAAAGTCCACTCCCACAACCTCTATAAGCTCTTGCATCCATTACACATCTTCGCATCCTGTCATCCACACACACATAATCAATCACTGCCTTCCTTTCATTCAGTTCACCACCCACCCTTCTCATCACTCGCCATGTATACCTGTGGATCATTTTATGCCTGAAGAGGGTATTGGCTATTACCAACCCCCTCCTAGCACAAATGTCCACTAACGCACTGCCATTCTCATCTGTCTCAGCAGGCACACCCACTCACCAACTATTCCATCCACCTTCACATTCCCTACTTTACCATTCATATCACCGATCATAAACACTCTCTCAATCCTTCCAAACTTTTCCATGCACACTTCCACATTTGTCCAGAACTCTTCTCTCACTCTGCTTGAACGATCTTGCATTGGCACATACTCACACACAATCGCCCACATTTGTATTCCAACTTTCAACTTTACCCACACAATCCTTGACCCAACTGATCCATACTGTCTTATGCTCTTCTTCCATCTTTTACTCACAACTATACATACTCCTTCCTTTGCCCTCTCATTCTCACTTACTCCTGCACATATACCCCATCCATACTCCCATTCTCTCACACTTTCTCCTCTCCATTTTGTTTGTTATTTCACATACATCCACTTTTGCGCCCTCAAGTACCTGGACAATCTCTCCCTCTTCCACCTCATCATTCGCTCCTCTTACATTCCATGTAGCCATTACCAAGTCCTTTGATATCCCAAGGGTATCAAATGACACCCTAAACTTTGAAAAATACAATATACGGAGAAAAGATAGAAGTTGAAAAAAGGAGTTATATTTAAAAAAAAAAAAAATCTTTAAGTCAAAGAGATAGAACCAGGTATACCCTCACAAGCAGAATTAATTGCAGTAGAGATTATCACATCTGAAGGGCAAATAATGTTGGCAAATTGATACATGCCACCCCAAACAAATACCTGGGAAAAAAGGGAATATGAAGACCTGACGTAAAGTACAATTCAGAATTTAAAAGCCATCCTGCATAGAATGAAAGAGAAATCTGAAAGAATTATATCAACCAGGGATTTCTATCTATCTATCCATTGCCAGACGCCTCAATCCCGTTTGGGGTGGCCACAAACAAATCGCCTCCAAGTCGCCCTGTCTCAAGCCATTTCACTCCCCTGCTCCCAATTCACACCCCCCCCTCTCTCATATACCTCTCCACCCCATCCCTCCATCTCATCCTCGGCCTCCCCCTCCCTCTTCCCCCCTCCACCTCACTCACATACACTCACTTCGTCAGTCTTTCACCCTCCATCCTCTCCACATGGCCAAACCACCTCAGTGTGTTCCTCATAACGCTTCCTATCACATCCACATCAACACCACAACGCTCCTTTATATCCTCATTCGTCAGCCTGTCTCTCCACGTGACTCCACAGGCTCCTCTTAAATAACTCATTTCCAATGCTCTCACTCTTGACTTGTGTCCTTCTAACAATGTCCAAGCTTCACTTCCGTACGTTAGAGTTGGTATCACAATACTGTCATGTAGTAACTTTTTCACTTCCATGCTCACTTCCCTGTTTCTTATCACTGCTTTCAAGGAACCAGCAACCTTTCTTCCGTGCCATACCCTTTCAAGCACTTCACCCTCCAAACCTCCATCCTTACTCATCACACTACCGAAATACTTAAACGTACTCACATTTTCCAATTCCTCACCATCCAACCTCGCTGTACATTCACTGACTTCACCTCTCTCAAAGACCATCACTTTACTCTTCCCTACATTCACCTTTAGATTCCGTTTCTTACACAGTCTCCCAAACTCATCCACCAAGCCTTGCAGTTCCCCTTCGACTTCATTCAACAATACAGTATCATCTGCAAACAATAGTACAGGGAGTTTCCAAACACTATCCTCTCTCACCAGGGCCACTCCAACATCCACTACCCTACCTTGTACCTCTTTTATTACCCCATCCATGTTCAGATTGAACAACCATGGAGACATGACACATTCCTGTTTCAACCAAAGATTCAGAGAGAAAAACTCACTTACTGTAGTTCACCATCCACACGCACTGCAGCCTTAGCACCATCATACATACTCTTCACAGCATTCAACAACTTCCCATCTACTCCATATAATCTTAATACTTTCCACAATCCTTGTCTATCCACCCTGTCATATGCCTTCTCCAAATCCATGAAAGCCACATGCAACTTCTTTCCCTTCTCTAGAAACTTTTCCACTAAAGATCTAAGAATGAATATCTGATCTACACAACCTCTTCCCTTCCTAAAGCCTCCCTGTTCTTCTCCAACTAATTCCTTTGTTCTTTCTCTAACTCTGTCAATAAGTATCCTATCATACACTTTTCCTATTATACTTAGAAGACAAAGGCCCCTATAATTACCACACACTTCTTTTTCCCTTTTTCCTTTGTAAAAGGGAATAATTATACCTGACTTCCAATCCTCTGGGACTCTACCTTCCTCCCAGGCCAATCTGCGCATCTTCCACATCCATTCTACTACTATCTCTCCCCCATGCTTCAGCATTTCACCACATACTCCATCAATTCCTGGGGCTTTCCCCAGTTTAACTTTCTTCATTGCTTCCACAACTTCTGTCCTACTGATTTCTTCATGTCTTCTCACCTCCCTCCTTCTCTCAGCCATTCCCCAGCCACTTATACTCGCATTACTTCCATCCTGTATGTACAACAATTCCTTAAAGTGTTCTCTCCATCTGCTCACTTTTTCTCCCTTCTCCACTAGTAATCTACCATTTTTATCTTTCACAACCCTGCTAACTTCACTTCCACTCTCTTCTTACTCTCTCTTACTAATCTTTTCACCTCTCTCTTCCTTTCCACATATAACTCTCTCTTCCGCCTCTCAACTTCTTCCACGCCCCTATTTCTCATCCATTCATTGTATGCTTTCTTCTTTTGTGCCACAGCCTGTCTCACCTCTTCAGTCCACCACTCTGTTCCTTGCACCCCCCTCCGTCTTCTTTTCCTCCCACACACCACATCACATGCTGCACATATTTCTTCTGTAAATATCCTGCACACACCTTCCACCTCCCCTATCTGCTCCAATTCATATTTGTCCAATCGTTCCTCCACTTCTCTCTTATACTCTACCTTTTTCTCATCCTCTTGTAACCTTTCCACTCTCCTTGTAACTGTTATAAAATGACTTAATGTCATAAAAAACTTTGTGGTTCCTTTGTGGTTGAGTTATATATATATTAGACTTGTGGACAAGCATTTTTTATATCTTGGAGAGGTAAAGAATAGTATGGGACTATTTTTATTGTCTTGGAAATATTAACAAATCTCTCACACAGAGCGAAGTATAGAGTCCCGGGTAGCTACCTACCTGTCTCGCTCTCTCTCTCCCATGGTGCTAAGCCCTTTCTCCTTCTGACCTCTCTGTTCTATGGCTAACCTCTATCTGAGCTCTCTTTCCTAAATTCTGGTGTAGCAGGGGTGTGTCACGTGTGTTCCTTGTGAGTGGAAAGTTCTAGAAGCCTGTGTGTGAGTATGTGTGTATGTGTGTGTATGGTCACTAGGCGCTGTCGTGTGCCTATCAAGCATTCCTTGAATTAAGAGTGTGTAAGCATGTTTAGCATTGCTCGATTCTCGCAGACACAATACCTTCTCATCATCTGACTCCCTGCTTCTATCTGTCTCTCTATCTATCTATTTATCTATCTATCTATTATTATTTGCAATTATAATATGGAGTCTTAACACATTGCTCGGCCGAGCGAAAATGGCGTACCATCGACAGTTAATAGTCATAACATATTAGTACATATTATATACACATTATAATGAACTTATAAGCTAATTAAGTGAAATACATAATATTGTAAAAGTAACATAACTGTATGAATATTGTATACATATAATATTTATAGTAAATAGTGATTATTCAGTAATATTACATTTTAAACAAGTAGTATACGTATTTGAATAAATGCAATGGTTGTTGTATAACACTTTGTAAGACGTGCATGTACAACAGACGTACGCATATAATTGTGCAATGGTAATACTGCTAGGTTATACATTACATAGAGTTATCACCTTAGTAATGTCTAATATTTCACCTAACTTGTATGATGATACTGGTAATACAGAATTGTGCTATAATTGTATGACTTATAATATTGTACTAACATTGTGGTACTACATAATTGTAACATTTTATGAATAGTTACAAAATATTGTGTTAATGCATAATTGTGTTGGCCTTATAATTGTAGTTACATTTGTTAATGCAACTCTTACATAAGTGTCTTGGCCTTATAATTGTAGTTAAAGTTACATAAAAGTTACATCTTGTTAATGCAACTGTTAATTGGCAAAGTGTAACATAATGCAATCGTTTGTCGTTACATAATTGTTACATATTGTTTGTAGTTACATAATTGTAGTTAAAGTTACATAAAAGTTACATCTTGTTAATGCAACTGTTACATAATTGGCAAAGTGTAACATAATGCAATCGTTTGTCGTTACATAATTGTAATATGGAGTTACATAATTGTTACATAATTGTAATAATTGCAGTCCTAACATATGCTGCGGTCGATGATAGTGATGATGTGTCGTGCCACTTGCTTGTGGAGACAACAATTTGCTTTTTTGTTTGTAGTTTATGTGGTATTTTGACATATGTAGTAACACTTACACTTATTTTCATTTGTTTGTTATGTGATCTTACTCTATTCCTTTTTTTCTTTCTTACTTTTCTTTCTTTCTTTTTTTTTTTTGTATGTATTGATTTTCTATAGTTTGTTTTTCTTCGCTTGTGTACGCTTTTTCTATGTTGTTCATGGTTGCATAATTACTGGCTAATTTCCTTGGGATACTTTTTTAAAGTTTAGTTTATATTGCACAGAGAGTATAAAATGATATTATATAGTCCCATATTTTGTTATTTTATATAAAAAATATATATACATATATACAGTATTAACTATATACACTGACTTGTTGTTCACTTGTACCTATCGAGGGGTAATATGTGTGTCAGCACTGTGTGGAAATCTTTGTCTTCACGATTGTGTTGAAGATGTTCACTCTTGCTAACGTCATTTGTGTTGGCCTTTTTTTTTTTCTTTCTCTAGTTTACCTTGTAACTTAATTTACATGTTTCCACTAGGTAGCTTTAATTAATAAACGTTAAATACAGTTCTTTTAATCGCTCACTGAGTAACTGTGATGGTATATTTTCTTTATTACTTTGTAGATATAATAATGTATAGCTGTATGTATGCAACACGTATTTTATGTAGGTATAAATGGTAACACTCGTTGGTAGTAAATAAATGTTATAATAAATGAATGAATATACACAGTGTAGAATATTTATTGTTGGTGATTATTTAGTGTTTGAGTTATGCAGACAACTGAAGTATGTGTATTTAAGCTGTAACTATACAGCACGTTTTATATGTTTGTGCAGAAGCTTATTGTCTATCACTGTGTATTGTATAAATGAAGTAACTATGTAACTCACTAATTTTTACCGTGGTGGGAATGGTGTGACTGGTGGTGCAGGTGGTGTGTTGACTGACGTGGCGTCTGTTCAGCAAGCACGCATGATGACGTCGACTTCCCACACTGGTAGCTGTGGTGAGTGAATGAGTAGCGATGAGTAACTTGAGTGAAGATGAGTGAGTAAGATGAGTTATGAGTCGTGTCTCACTCTTCGTTTGTTTGTTCCGTTTTTCTATGTCGATGTTTTCTCGGTCCTTTTCTCTTCTTTAATTGCTTTGTTTTTTATTCTTCTTGCTGCTGCTTGAAGTTACGTGATGATTATAGAGTTGCTTTGTAGATGGTTGTAGTTCGCTGGTTCGTCGTAGAAGTTGCAAGATCGTATCAATATTTTGTTAAACTACTTGCAAGGCGTCGTGTGATCACTTCTAAATCAGCATGATGATCGTGGAGACGGAGGGGCTGGTTGGAGAGAATACTGTCAGGAGCTGGTTGTGTTGTTGGTTGTGAGAGGTATTCTTTTTGTTTTCAGTCTTGATATTTTGTAGGAATTCAATGTTGATTCGTAGACGAGGTTCGTATACGTTCGCTGCTACCAAATGTCATAAAATTACTAAATGTCATAAAAAACTTTGTGGTTCCTTTGTGGTTGAGTTATATATATATTAGACTTGTGGACGAGCGGTTTTTATATCTTGGAGAGGTAAAGAATAGTATGGGAATATTTTTATTTGTCTTGGAAATATTAACAAATCTCTCACACAGAGCGAAGTATAGAGTCCCGGGTAGCTATCTCCCTGTCTCGCTCTCTCTCTCCCATGTTGCTAAGCCCTTTCTCCTTCTGACCTCTCTGTTCTATGGCTAACCTCCATCTGAGCTCTCTTTCCTAAATTCTGGTGTAGCAGGGGTGTGTCACGTGTGTTCCTTGTGAGTGGAAAGTTCTAGAAGCCTGTGTGTGAGTATGTGTGTATGTGTGTGTATGGTCACTAGGCGCTGTCGTGTGCCTATCAAGCATTCCTTGAATTAAGAGTGTGTAAGCATGTTTAGCATTGCTCGATTCTCGCAGACACAATACCTTCTCATCATCTGACTCCCTGCTTCTATCTGTCTCTCTATTTATCTATTTATCTATCTATCTATTATGATTTGCAATTATAAAATGGAGTCTTAACACACAACTACTTCCTCTCGTCTTTCCCTTCTTCTATTCCTCCATCTTTCTTGGATCCTAATTCTGGCCACCACCGAGTAGTGGTCAGAAAGTCCACTCCCACAACCTCTATAAGCTCTTGCATCCATTACACATCTTCGCATCCTGTCATCCACACACACATAATCAATCACTGCCTTCCTTTCATTCAGTTCACCACCCACCCTTCTCATCACTCGCCATGTATACCTGTGGATCATTTTATGCCTGAAGAGGGTATTGGCTATTACCAACCCCTCCTAGCACAAATGTCCACTAACGCACTGCCATTCTCATCTGTCTCAGCAGGCACACCCACTCACCAACTATTCCATCCACCTTCACATTCCCTACTTTACCATTCATATCACCGATCATAAACACTCTCTCAATCCTTCCAAACTTTTCCATGCACACTTCCACATTTGTCCAGAACTCTTCTCTCACTCTGCTTGAACGATCTTGCATTGGCACATACTCACACACAATCGCCCACATTTGTATTCCAACTTTCAACTTTACCCACACAATCCTTGACCCAACTGATCCATACTGTCTTATGCTCTTCTTCCATCTTTTACTCACAACTATACATACTCCTTCCTTTGCCCTCTCATTCTCACTTACTCCTGCACATATACCCCATCCATACTCCCATTCTCTCACACTTTCTCCTCTCCATTTTGTTTGTTATTTCACATACATCCACTTTCGCGCCCTCAAGTACCTGGACAATCTCTCCCTCTTCCACCTCATCATTCGCTCCTCTTACATTCCATGTAGCCATTACCAAGTCCTTTGATATCCCAAGGGTATCAAATGACACCCTAAACTTTGAAAAATACAATATACGGAGAAAAGATAGAAGTTGAAAAAAGGAGTTATATTTAAAAAAAAAAAAAAAATTAAAAAAAAAAAAAAAATCTTTAAGTCAAAGAGATAGAACCAGGTATACCCTCACAAGCAGAATTAATTGCAGTAGAGATTATCACATCTGAAGGGCAAATAATGTTGGCAAATTGATACATGCCACCCCAAACAAATACCTGGGAAAAAAGTGAATATGAAGACCTGACGTAAAGTACAATTCAGAATTTAAAAGCCATCCTGCATAGAATGAAAGAGAAATCTGAAAGAATTATATCAACCAGGGATTTCTATCTATCTATCTATCTATCTATTGCCAGACGCCTCAATCCCGTTTGGGGTGGCCACAAACAAATCGCCTCCAAGTCGCCCTGTCCCCCGCCATTTCACTCCCCTGCTCCCAACTCACACCCCCCTCTCTCATATACCTCTCCACCCCATCCCTCCATCTCATCCTCGGCCTCCCCCTCCCTCTTCCCCCCTCCACCTCACTCACATACACTCTCTTCGTCAGTCTTTCACCCTCCATCCTCTCCACATGGCCAAACCACCTCAGTGTGTTCCTCATAACGCTTCCTATCACATCCACATCAACACCACAACGCTCCTTTATATCCTCATTCGTCAGCCTGTCTCTCCACGTGACTCCACAGGCTCCTCTTAAATAACTCATTTCCAATGCTCTCACTCTTGACTTGTGTCCTTCTAACAATGTCCAAGCTTCACTTCCGTACGTTAGAGTTGGTATCACAATACTGTCATGTAGTAACTTTTTCACTTCCATGCTCACTTCCCTGTTTCTTATCACTGCTTTCAAGGAACCAGCAACCTTTCTTCCGTGCCATACCCTTTCAAGCACTTCACCCTCCAAACCTCCATCCTTACTCATCACACTACCGAAATACTTAAACGTACTCACATTTTCCAATTCCTCACCATCCAACCTCGCTGTACATTCACTGACTTCACCTCTCTCAAAGACCATCACTTTACTCTTCCCTACATTCACCTTTAGATTCCGTTTCTTACACAGTCTCCCAAACTCATCCACCAAGCCTTGCAGTTCCCCTTCGACTTCATTCAACAATACAGTATCATCTGCAAACAATAGTACAGGGAGTTTCCAAACACTATCCTCTCTCACCAGGGCCACTCCAACATCCACTACCCTACCTTGTACCTCTTTTATTACCCCATCCATGTTCAGATTGAACAACCATGGAGACATGACACATTCCTGTTTCAACCAAAGATTCAGAGAGAAAAACTCACTTACTGTAGTTCACCATCCACACGCACTGCAGCCTTAGCTCCATCATACATACTCTTCACAGCATTCAACAACTTCCCATCTACTCCATATAATCTTAATACTTTCCACAATCCTTGTCTATCCACCCCGTCATATGCCTTCTCCAAATCCATGAAAGCCACATGCAACTTCTTTCCCTTCTCTAGAAACTTTTCCACTAAAGATCTAAGAATGAATATCTGATCTACACAACCTCTTCCCTTCCTAAAGCCTCCCTGTTCTTCTCCAACTAATTCCTTTGTTCTTTCTCTAACTCTGTCAATAAGTATCCTATCATACACTTTTCCTATTATACTTAGAAGACAAATGCCCCTATAATTACCACACACTTCTTTTTCCCCTTTTCCTTTGTAAAAGGGAATAATTATACCTGACTTCCAATCCTCTGGGACTCTACCTTCCTCCCAGGCCAATCTGCGCATCTTCCACATCCATTCTACTACTATCTCTCCCCCATGCTTCAGCATTTCACCACATACTCCATCAATTCCTGGGGCTTTCCCCAGTTTAACTTTCTTCATTGCTTCCACAACTTCTGTCCTACTGATTTCTTCATGTCTTCTCACCTCCCTCCTTCTCTCAGCCATTCCCCAGCCACTTATACTCGCATTACTTCCATCCTGTATGTACAACAATTCCTTAAAGTGTTCTCTCCATCTGCTCACTTTTTCTCCCTTCTCCACTAGTAATCTACCATTTTTATCTTTCACAACCCTGCTAACTTCACTTCCACTCTCTTCTTACTCTCTCTTACTAATCTTTTCACCTCTCTCTTCCTTTCCACATATAACTCTCTCTTCCGCCTCTCAACTTCTTCCACGCCCCTATTTCTCATCCATTCATTGTATGCTTTCTTCTTTTGTGCCACAGCCTGTCTCACCTCTTCAGTCCACCACTCTGTTCCTTGAACACCACTCCGTCTTCTTTTCCTCCCACACACCACATCACATGCTGCACATATTTCTTCTGTAAATATCCTGCACACACCTTCCACCTCCCCTATCTGCTCCAATTCATATTTGTCCAATCGTTCCTCCACTTCTCTCTTATACTCTACCTTTTTCTCATCCTCTTGTAACCTTTCCACTCTCCTTGTAACTGTTATAAAATGACTTAATGTCATAAAAAACTTTGTGGTTCCTTTGTGGTTGAGTTATATATATATTAGACTTGTGGACAAGCATTTTTTATATCTTGGAGAGGTAAAGAATAGTATGGGACTATTTTTATTGTCTTGGAAATATTAACAAATCTCTCACACAGAGCGAACTATAGAGTCCCGGGTAGCTACCTACCTGTCTCGCTCTCTCTCTCCCATGGTGCTAAGCCCTTTCTCCTTCTGACCTCTCTGTTCTATGGCTAACCTCTATCTGAGCTCTCTTTCCTAAATTCTGGTGTAGCAGGGGTGTGTCACGTGTGTTCCTTGTGAGTGGAAAGTTCTAGAAGCCTGTGTGTGAGTATGTGTGTATGTGTGTGTATGGTCACTAGGCGCTGTCGTGTGCCTATCAAGCATTCCTTGAATTAAGAGTGTGTAAGCATGTTTAGCATTGCTCGATTCTCGCAGACACAATACCTTCTCATCATCTGACTCCCTGCTTCTATCTGTCTCTCTATCTATCTATTTATCTATCTATCTATTATTATTTGCAATTATAATATGGAGTCTTAACACATTGCTCGGCCGAGCGAAAATGGCGTACCATCGACAGTTAATAGTCATAACATATTAATACATATTATATACACATTATAATGAACTTATAAGCTAATTAAGTGAAATACATAATATTGTAAAAGTAACATAACTGTATGAATATTGTATACATATAATATTTATAGTAAATAGTGATTATTCAGTAATATTACATTTTAAACAAGTAGTATACGTATTTGAATAAATGCAATGGTTGTTGTATAACACTTTGTAAGACGTGCATGTACAACAGACGTACGCATATAATTGTGCAATGGTAATACTGCTAGGTTATACATTACATAGAGTTATCACCTTAGTAATGTCTAATATTTCACCTAACTTGTATGATGATACTGGTAATACAGAATTGTGCTATAATTGTATGACTTATAATATTGTACTAACATTGTGGTACTACATAATTGTAACATTTTATGAATAGTTACAAAATATTGTGTTAATGCATAATTGTGTTGGCCTTATAATTGTAGTTACATTTGTTAATGCAACTCTTACATAAGTGTCTTGCCTTATAATTGTAGTTAAAGTTACATAAAAGTTACATCTTGTTAATGCAACTGTTAATTGGCAAAGTGTAACATAATGCAATCGTTTGTCGTTACATAATTGTTACATATTGTTTGTAGTTACATAATTGTAGTTAAAGTTACATAAAAGTTACATCTTGTTAATGCAACTGTTACATAATTGGCAAAGTGTAACATAATGCAATCGTTTGTCGTTACATAATTGTAATATGGAGTTACATAATTGTTACATAATTGTAATAATTGCAGTCCTAACATATGCTGCGGTCGATGATAGTGATGATGTGTCGTGCCACTTGCTTGTGGAGACAACAATTTGCTTTTTTGTTTGTAGTTTATGTGGTATTTTGACATATGTAGTAACACTTACACTTATTTTCATTTGTTTGTTATGTGATCTTACTCTATTCCTTTTTTTCTTTCTTACTTTTCTTTCTTTCTTTTTTTTTTTTGTATGTATTGATTTTCTATAGTTTGTTTTTCTTCGCTTGTGTACGCTTTTTCTATGTTGTTCATGGTTGCATAATTACTGGCTAATTTCCTTGGGATACTTTTTTAAAGTTTAGTTTATATTGCACAGAGAGTATAAAATGATATTATATAGTCCCATATTTTGTTATTTTATATAAAAAATATATATACATATATACAGTATTAACTATATACACTGACTTGTTGTTCACTTGTACCTATCGAGGGGTAATATGTGTGTCAGCACTGTGTGGAAATCTTTGTCTTCACGATTGTGTTGAAGATGATCACTCTTGCTAACGTCATTTGTGTTGGCCATTTTTTTTTTCTCTAGTTTACCTTGTAACTTAATTTACATGTTTCCACTAGGTAGCTTTAATTAATAAACGTTAAATACAGTTCTTTTAATCGCTCACTGAGTAACTGTGATGGTATATTTTCTTTATTACTTTGTAGATATAATAATGTATAGCTGTATGTATGCAACACGTATTTTATGTAGGTATAAATGGTAACACTCGTTGGTAGTAAATAAATGTTATAATAAATGAATGAATATACACAGTGTAGAATATTTATTGTTGGTGATTATTTAGTGTTTGAGTTATGCAGACAACTGAAGTATGTGTATTTAAGCTGTAACTATACAGCACGTTTTATATGTTTGTGCAGAAGCTTATTGTCTATCACTGTGTATTGTATAAATGAAGTAACTATGTAACTCACTAATTTTTACCGTGGTGGGAATGGTGTGACTGGTGGTGCAGGTGGTGTGTTGACTGACGTGGCGTCTGTTCAGCAAGCACGCATGATGACGTCGACTTCCCACACTGGTAGCTGTGGTGAGTGAATGAGTAGCGATGAGTAACTTGAGTGAAGATGAGTGAGTAAGATGAGTTATGAGTCGTGTCTCACTCTTCGTTTGTTTGTTCCGTTTTTCTATGTCGATGTTTTCTCGGTCCTTTTCTCTTCTTTAATTGCTTTGTTTTTTATTCTTCTTGCTGCTGCTTGAAGTTACGTGATGATTATAGAGTTGCTTTGTAGATGGTTGTAGTTCGCTGGTTCGTCGTAGAAGTTGCAAGATCGTATCAATATTTTGTTAAACTACTTGCAAGGCGTCGTGTGATCACTTCTAAATCAGCATGATGATCGTGGAGACGGAGGGGGCTGGTTGGAGAGAATACTGTCAGGAGCTGGTTGTGTTGTTGGTTGTGAGAGGTATTCTTTTTGTTTTCAGTCTTGATATTTTGTAGGAATTCAATGTTGATTCGTAGACGAGGTTCGTATACGTTCGCTGCTACCAAATGTCATAAAATTACTAAATGTCATAAAAAACTTTGTGGTTCCTTTGTGGTTGAGTTATATATATATTAGACTTGAGGACGAGCGGTTTTTATATCTTGGAGAGGTAAAGAATAGTATGGGACTATTTTTATTTGTCTTGGAAATATTAACAAATCTCTCACACAGAGCGAAGTATAGAGTCCCGGGTAGCTATCTCCCTGTCTCGCTCTCTCTCTCCCATGTTGCTAAGCCCTTTCTCCTTCTGACCTCTCTGTTCTATGGCTAACCTCCATCTGAGCTCTCTTTCCTAAATTCTGGTGTAGCAGGGGTGTGTCACGTGTGTTCCTTGTGAGTGGAAAGTTCTAGAAGCCTGTGTGTGAGTATGTGTGTATGTGTGTGTATGGTCACTAGGCGCTGTCGTGTGCCTATCAAGCATTCCTTGAATTAAGAGTGTGTAAGCATGTTTAGCATTGCTCGATTCTCGCAGACACAATACCTTCTCATCATCTGACTCCCTGCTTCTATCTGTCTCTCTATTTATCTATTTATCTATCTATCTATTATGATTTGCAATTATAAAATGGAGTCTTAACACACAACTACTCCTTCCTCTCGTCTTTCCCTTCTTCTATTCCTCCATCTTTCTTGGATCCTAATTCTGGCCACCACCGAGTAGTGGTCAGAAAGTCCACTCCCACAACCTCTATAAGCTCTTGCATCCATTACACATCTTCGCATCCTGTCATCCACACACACATAATCAATCACTGCCTTCCTTTCATTCAGTTCACCACCCACCCTTCTCATCACTCGCCATGTATACCTGTGGATCATTTTATGCCTGAAGAGGGTATTGGCTATTACCAACCCCCTCCCAGCACAAATGTCCACTAACGCACTGCCATTCTCATCTATCTCAGCAGGCACACCCCACTCACCAACTATTCCATCCACCTTCACATTCCCTACTTTACCATTCATATCACCGATCATAAACACTCTCTCAATCCTTCCAAACTTTTCCATGCACACTTCCACATTTGTCCAGAACTCTTCTCTCACTCTGCTTGAACGATCTTGCATTGGCACATACTCACACACAATCGCCCACATTTGTATTCCAACTTTCAACTTTACCCACACAATCCTTGACCCAACTGATCCATACTGTCTTATGCTCTTCTTCCATCTTTTACTCACAACTATACATACTCCTTCCTTTGCCCTCTCATTCTCACTTACTCCTGCACATATACCCCATCCATACTCCCATTCTCTCACACTTTCTCCTCTCCATTTTGTTTGTTATTTCACATACATCCACTTTCGCGCCCTCAAGTACCTGGACAATCTCTCCCTCTTCCACCTCATCATTCGCTCCTCTTACATTCCATGTAGCCATTACCAAGTCCTTTGATATCCCAAGGGTATCAAATGACACCCTAAACTTTGAAAAATACAATATACGGAGAAAAGATAGAAGTTGAAAAAAGGAGTTATATTTAAAAAAAAAAAAAAATCTTTAAGTCAAAGAGATAGAACCAGGTATACCCTCACAAGCAGAATTAATTGCAGTAGAGATTATCACATCTGAAGGGCAAATAATGTTGGCAAATTGATACATGCCACCCCAAACAAATACCTGGGAAAAAAGTGAATATGAAGACCTGACGTAAAGTACAATTCAGAATTTAAAAGCCATCCTGCATAGAATGAAAGAGAAATCTGAAAGAATTATATCAACCAGGGATTTCTATCTATCTATCTATCTATCTATTGCCAGACGCCTCAATCCCGTTTGGGGTGGCCACAAACAAATCGCCTCCAAGTCGCCCTGTCCCCCGCCATTTCACTCCCCTGCTCCCAACTCACACCCCCCTCTCTCATATACCTCTCCACCCCATCCCTCCATCTCATCCTCGGCCTCCCCCTCCCTCTTCCCCCCTCCACCTCACTCACATACACTCTCTTCGTCAGTCTTTCACCCTCCATCCTCTCCACATGGCCAAACCACCTCAGTGTGTTCCTCATAACGCTTCCTATCACATCCACATCAACACCACAACGCTCCTTTATATCCTCATTCGTCAGCCTGTCTCTCCACGTGACTCCACAGGCTACTCTTAAATAACTCATTTCCAATGCTCTCACTCTTGACTTGTGTCCTTCTAACAATGTCCAAGCTTCACTTCCGTACGTTAGAGTTGGTATCACAATACTGTCATGTAGTAACTTTTTCACTTCCATGCTCACTTCCCTGTTTCTTATCACTGCTTTCAAGGAACCAGCAACCTTTCTTCCGTGCCGTACCCTTTCAAGCACTTCACCCTCCAAACCTCCATTCTTACTCATCACACTACCGAAATACTTAAACGTACTCACATTTTCCAATTCCTCACCATCCAACCTCGCTGTACATTCACTGACTTCACCTCTCTCAAAGACCATCACTTTACTCTTCCCTACATTCACCTTTAGATTCCGTTTCTTACACAGTCTCCCAAACTCATCCACCAAGCCTTGCAGTTCCCCTTCGACTTCATTCAACAATACAGTATCATCTGCAAACAATAGTACAGGGAGTTTCCAAACACTATCCTCTCTCACCAGGGCCACTCCAACATCCACTACCCTACCTTGTACCTCTTTTATTACCCCATCCATGTACAGATTGAACAACCATGGAGACATGACACATTCCTGTTTCAACCAAAGATTCAGAGAGAAAAACTCACTTACTGTAGTTCACCATCCACACGCACTGCAGCCTTAGCACCATCATACATACTCTTCACAGCATTCAACAACTTCCCATCTACTCCATATAATCTTAATACTTTCCACAATCCTTGTCTATCCACCCTGTCATATGCCTTCTCCAAATCCATGAAAGCCACATGCAACTTCTTTCCCTTCTCTAGAAACTTTTCCACTAAAGATCTAAGAATGAATATCTGATCTACACAACCTCTTCCCTTCCTAAAGCCTCCCTGTTCTTCTCCAACTAATTCCTTTGTTCTTTCTCTAACTCTGTCAATAAGTATCCTATCATACACTTTTCCTATTGTACTTAGAAGACAAATGCCCCTATAATTACCACACACTTCTTTTTCCCCTTTTCCTTTGTAAAAGGGAATAATTATACCTGACTTCCAATCCTCTGGGACTCTACCTTCCTCCCAGGCCAATCTGCGCATCTTCCACATCCATTCTACTACTCTCTCTCCCCCATGCTTCAGCATTTCACCACATACTCCATCAATTCCTGGGGCTTTCCCCAGTTTAACTTTCTTCATTGCTTCCACAACTTCTGTCCTACTGATTTCTTAGTGTCTTCTCACCTCCCTCCTTCTCTCAGCCATTCCCCAGCCACTTATACTCGCATTACTTCCATCCTGTATGTACAACAATTCCTTAAAGTGTTCTCTCCATTTGCTCACTTTTTCTCCCTTCTCCACTAGTAATCTACCATTTTTATCTTTCACAACCCTGCTAACTTCATTTCCACTCTCTTCTTACTCTCTCTTACTAATCTTTTCACCTCTCTCTTCCTTTCCACATATAACTCTCTCTTCCGCCTCTCAACTTCTTCCACGCCCCTATTTCTCATCCATTCATTGTATGCTTTCTTCTTTTGTGCCACAGCCTGTCTCACCTCTTCAGTCCACCACTCTGTTCCTTGCACCCCCCTCCGTCTTCTTTTCCTCCCACACACCACATCACATGCTGCACATATTTCTTCTGTAAATATCCTGCACACACCTTCCACCTCCCCTATCTGCTCCAATTCATATTTGTCCAATCGTTCCTCCACTTCTCTCTTATACTCTACCTTTTTCTCATCCTCTTGTAACCTTTCCACTCTCCTTGTAACTGTTATAAAATGACTTAATGTCATAAAAAACTTTGTGGTTCCTTTGTGGTTGAGTTATATATATATTAGACTTGTGGACAAGCATTTTTTATATCTTGGAGAGGTAAAGAATAGTATGGGACTATTTTTATTTGTCTTGGAAATATTAACAAATCTCTCACACAGAGCGAAGTATAGAGTCCCGGGTAGCAACCTACCTGTCTCGCTCTCTCTCTCCCATGTTGCTAAGCCCTTTCTCCTTCTGACCTCTCTGTTCTATGGCTAACCTCTATCTGAGCTCTCTTTCCTAAATTCTGATGTAGCAGGGGTGTGTCACGTGTGTTCCTTGTGAGTGGAAAGTTCTAGAAGCCTGTGTGTGAGTATGTGTGTATGTGTGTGTATGGTCACTAGGCGCTGTCGTGTGCCTATCAAGCATTCCTTGAATTAAGAGTGTGTAAGCATGTTTAGCATTGCTCGATTCTCGCAGACACAATACCTTCTCATCATCTGACTCCCTGCTTCTATCTGTCTCTCTATCTATCTATTTATCTATCTATCTATTATTATTTGCAATTATAATATGGAGTCTTAACACATTGCTCGGCCGAGCGAAAATGGCGTACCATCGACAGTTAATAGTCATAACATATTAATACATATTATATACACATTATAATGAACTTATAAGCTAATTAAGTGAAATACATAATATTGTAAAAGTAACATAACTGTATGAATATTGTATACATATAATATTTATAGTAAATAGTGATTGTTCAGTAATATTACATTTTAAACAAGTTGTATACGTATTTGAATAAATGCAATGGTTGTTGTATAACACTTTGTAAGACGTGCATGTACAACAGACGTACGCATATAATTGTGCAATGGTAATACTGCTAGGTTATACATTACATAGAGTTATCACCTTAGTAATGTCTAATATTTCACCTAACTTGTATGATGATACTGGTAATACAGAATTGTGCTATAATTGTATGACTTATAATATTGTACTAACATTGTGGTACTACATAATTGTAACATTTTATGAATAGTTACAAAATATTGTGTTAATGCATAATTGTGTTGGCCTTATAATTGTAGTTACATTTGTTAATGCAACTCTTACATAAGTGTCTTGGCCTTATAACTGTAGTTAAAGTTACATAAAAGTTACATCTTGTTAATGCAACTGTTAATTGGCAAAGTGTAACATAATGCAATCGTTTGTCGTTACATAATTGTTACATATTGTTTGTAGTTACATAATTGTAGTTAAAGTTACATAAAAGTTACATCTTGTTAATGCAACTGTTACATAATTGGCAAAGTGTAACATAATGCAATCGTTTGTCGTTACATAATTGTAATATGGAGTTACATAATTGTTACATAATTGTAATAATTGCAGTCCTAACATATGCTGCGGTCGATGATAGTGATGATGTGTCGTGCCACTTGCTTGTGGAGACAACAATTTGCTTTTTTGTTTGTAGTTTATGTGGTATTTTGACATATGTAGTAACACTTACACTTATTTTCATTTGTTTGTTATGTGATCTTACTCTATTCCTTTTTTTCTTTCTTACTTTTCTTTCTTTCTTTCTTTTTTTTTTTTGTATGTATTGATTTTCTATAGTTTGTTTTTCTTCGCTTGTGTACGCTTTTTCTATGTTGTTCATGGTTGCATAATTACTGGCTAATTTCCTTGGGATACTTTTTTAAAGTTTAGTTTATATTGCACAGAGAGTATAAAATGATATTATATAGTCCCATATTTTGTTATTTTATATAAAAAATATATATACATATATACAGTATTAACTATATACACTGACTTGTTGTTCACTTGTACCTATCGAGGGGTAATATGTGTGTCAGCACTGTGTGGAAATCTTTGTCTTCACGATTGTGTTGAAGATGTTCACTCTTGCTAACGTCATTTGTGTTGGCCATTTTTTTTTTCTCTAGTTTACCTTGTAACTTAATTTACATGTTTCCACTAGGTAGCTTTAATTAATAAACGTTAAATACAGTTCTTTTAATCGCTCACTGAGTAACTGTGATGGTATATTTTCTTTATTACTTTGTAGATATAATAATGTATAGCTGTATGTATGCAACACGTATTTTATGTAGGTATAAATGGTAACACTCGTTGGTAGTAAATAAATGTTATAATACATGAATGAATATACACAGTGTAGAATATTTATTGTTGGTGATTATTTAGTGTTTGAGTTATGCAGACAACTGAAGTATGTGTATTTAAGCTGTAACTATACAGCACGTTTTATATGTTTGTGCAGAAGCTTATTGTCTATCACTGTGTATTGTATAAATGAAGTAACTATGTAACTCACTAATTTTTACCGTGGTGGGAATGGTGTGACTGGTGGTGCAGGTGGTGTGTTGACTGACGTGGCGTCTGTTCAGCAAGCACGCATGATGACGTCGACTTCCCACACTGGTAGCTGTGGTGAGTGAATGAGTAGCGATGAGTAACTTGAGTGAAGATGAGTGAGTAAGATGAGTTATGAGTCGTGTCTCACTCTTCGTTTGTTTGTTCCGTTTTTCTATGTCGATGTTTTCTCGGTCCTTTTCTCTTCTTTACTTGCTTTGTTTTTTATTCTTCTTGCTGCTGCTTGAAGTTACGTGATGATTATAGAGTTGCTTTGTAGATGGTTGTAGTTCGCTGGTTCGTCGTAGAAGTTGCAAGATCGTATCAATATTTTGTTAAACTACTTGCAAGGCGTCGTGTGATCACTTCTAAATCAGCATGATGATCGTGGAGACGGAGGGGGCTGGTTGGAGAGAATACTGTCAGGAGCTGGTTGTGTTGTTGGTTGTGAGAGGTATTCTTTTTGTTTTCAGTCTTGATATTTTGTAGGAATTCAATGTTGATTCGTAGACGAGGTTCGTATACGTTCGCTGCTACCAAATGTCATAAAATTACTAAATGTCATAAAAAACTTTGTGGTTCCTTTGTGGTTGAGTTATATATATATTAGACTTGTGGACGAGCGGTTTTTATATCTTGGAGAGGTAAAGAATAGTATGGGACTATTTTTATTTGTCTTGGAAATATTAACAAATCTCTCACACAGAGCAAAGTATACAGTCCCGGGTAGCTATCTCCCTGTCTCGCTCTCTCTCTCCCATGTTGCTAAGCCCTTTCTCCTTCTGACCTCTCTGTTCTATGGCTAACCTCCATCTGAGCTCTCTTTCCTAAATTCTGGTGTAGCAGGGGTGTGTCACGTGTGTTCCTTGTGAGTGGAAAGTTCTAGAAGCCTGTGTGTGAGTATGTGTGTATGTGTGTGTATGGTCACTAGGCGCTGTCGTGTGCCTATCAAGCATTCCTTGAATTAAGAGTGTGTAAGCATGTTTAGCATTGCTCGATTCTCGCAGACACAATACCTTCTCATCATCTGACTCCCTGCTTCTATCTGTCTCTCTATCTATCTATTTATCTATCTATCTATTATGATTTGCAATTATAAAATGGAGTCTTAACACACAACTACTCCTTCCTCTCGTCTTTCCCTTCTTCTATTCCTCCATCTTTCTTGGATCCTAATTCTGGCCACCACCGAGTAGTGGTCAGAAAGTCCACTCCCACAACCTCTATAAGCTCTTGCATCCATTACACATCTTCGCATCCTGTCATCCACACACACATAATCAATCACTGCCTTCCTTTCATTCAGTTCACCACCCACCCTTCTCATCACTCGCCATGTATACCTGTGGATCATTTTATGCCTGAAGAGGGTATTGGCTATTACCAACCCTCCCAGCACAAATGTCCACTAACGCACTGCCATTCTCATCTATCTCAGCAGGCACACCCCACTCACCAACTATTCCATCCACCTTCACATTCCCTACTTTACCATTCATATCACCGATCATAAACACTCTCTCAATCCTTCCAAACTTTTCCATGCACACTTCCACATTTGTCCAGAACTCTTCTCTCACTCTGCTTGAACGATCTTGCATTGGCACATACTCACACACAATCGCCCACATTTGTATTCCAACTTTCAACTTTACCCACACAATCCTTGACCCAACTGATCCATACTGTCTTATGCTCTTCTTCCATCTTTTACTCACAACTATACATACTCCTTCCTTTGCCCTCTCATTCTCACTTACTCCTGCACATATACCCCATCCATACTCCCATTCTCTCACACTTTCTCCTCTCCATTTTGTTTATTTCACATACATCCACTTTCGTGCCCTCAAGTACCTGGACAATCTCTCCCTCTTCCACTTCATCATTCGCTCCTCTTACATTCCATGTAGCCATTACCAAGTCCTTTGATATCCCAA
The DNA here is from genome assembly GCF_032717465.1 of Coenobita brevimanus. Lineage (NCBI taxonomy): Eukaryota > Metazoa > Arthropoda > Malacostraca > Decapoda > Coenobitidae > Coenobita > Coenobita brevimanus. The sequence continues at coordinate 11,248,524 of NC_137001.1, forward strand.
GGGTATCAAATGACACCCTAAACTTTGAAAAATACAATATACGGAGAAAAGATAGAAGTTGAAAAAAGGAGTTATATTTAAACAAAAAAAAAAAAAAATCTTTAAGTCAAAGAGGTAGAACCAGGTATACCCTCACAAGCAGAATTAATTGCAGTAGAGATTATCACATCTGAAGGGCAAATAATGTTGGCAAATTGATACATGCCACCCCAAACAAATACCTGGGAAAAAAGTGAATATGAAGACCTGACGTAAAGTACAATTCAGAATTTAAAAGCCCTCCTGCATAGAATGGAAGAGAAATCTGAAAGAATTATATCAACCAGGGATTTCTATCTATCTATCTATCTATTGCCAGACGCCTCAATCCCGTTTGGGGTGGCCATAAACAAATCGCCTCCAAGTCGCCCTGTCCCCCGCCATTTCACTCCCCTGCTCCCAACTCACACCCCCCTCTCTCATATACCTCTCCACCCCATCCCTCCATCTCATCCTCGGCCTCCCCCTCCCTCTTCCCCCCTCCACCTCACTCACATACACTCTCTTCGTCAGTCTTTCACCCTCCATCCTCTCCACATGGCCAAACCACCTCAGTGTGTTCCTCATAACGCTTCCTATCACATCCACATCAACACCACAACGCTCCTTTATATCCTCATTCGTCAGCCTGTCTCTCCACGTGACTCCACAGGCTCCTCTTAAATAACTCATTTCCAATGATCTCACTCTTGACTTGTGTCCTTCTAACAATGTCCAAGCTTCACTTCCGTACGTTAGAGTTGGTATCACAATACTGTCATGTAGTAACTTTTTCACTTCCATGCTCACTTCCCTGTTTCTTATCACTGCTTTCAAGGAACCAGCAACCTTTCTTCCGTGCCGTACCCTTTCAAGCACTTCACCCTCCAAACCTCCATCCTTACTCATCACACTACCGAAATACTTAAACGTACTCACATTTTCCAATTCCTCACCATCCAACCTCGTTGTACATTCACTGACTTCACCTCTCTCAAAGACCATCACTTTACTCTTCCCTACATTCACCTTTAGATTCCGTTTCTTACACAGTCTCCCAAACTTATCCACCAAGCCTTGCAGTTCCCCTTCGACTTCATTCAACAATACAGTATCATCTGCAAACAATAGTACAGGGAGTTTCCAAACACTATCCTCTCTCACCAGGGCCACTCCAACATCCACTACCCTACCTTGTACCTCTTTTATTACCCCATCCATGTTCAGATTGAACAACCATGGAGACATGACACATTCCTGTTTCAACCAAAGATTCAGAGAGAAAAACTCACTTACTGTAGTTCACCATCAACATGCACTGCAGCCTTAGCACCATCATACATACTCTTCACAGCATTCAACAACTTCCCATCTACTCCATATAATCTTAATACTTTCCACAATCCTTGTCTATCCACCCCGTCATATGCCTTCTCCAAATCCATGAAAGCCACATGCAACTTCTTTCCCTTCTCTAGAAACTTTTCCACTAAAGATCTAAGAATGAATATCTGATCTACACAACCTCTTCCCTTCCTAAAGCCTCCCTGTTCTTCTCCAACTAATTCCTTTGTTCTTTCTCTAACTCTGTCAATAAGTATCCTATCATACACTTTTCCTATTATACTTATAAGACAAATGCCCCTATAATTACCACACACTTCTTTTCCCCTTTTCCTTTGTACAAGGGAATAATTATACCCGACTTCCAATCCTCTGGGACTCTACCTTCCTCCCAGGCCAATCTGCGCATCTTCCACATCCATTCTACTACTATCTCTCCCCCATGCTTCAGCATTTCACCACATACTCCATCAATTCCTGGGGCTTTCCCCAGTTTAACTTTCTTCATTGCTTCCACAACTTCTGTCCTACTGATTTCTTCATGTCTTCTCACCTCCCTCCTTCTCCCAGCCATTCCCCAGCCACTTATACTCGCATTACTTCCATCCTGTATGTACAACAATTCCTTAAAGTGTTCTCTCCATCTGCTCACTTTTTCTCCCTTCTCCACTAGTAATCTACCATTTTTATCTTTCACAACCCTGCTAAATGCACTTCCACTCTCTTCTTACTCTCTCTTACTAATCTTTTCACCTCTCTCTTCCTTTCCACATATAACTCTCTCTTCCGCCTCTCAACTTCTTCCACGCCCCTATTTCTCATCCATTCATTGTATGCTTTCTTCTTTTGTGCCACAGCCTGTCTCACCTCTTCAGTCCACCACTCTGTTCCTTGCACCCCCCTCCGTCTTCTTTTCCTCCCACACACCACATCACATGCTGCACATATTTCTTCTGTAAATATCCTGCACACACCTTCCACCTCCCCTATCTGCTCCAATTCATATTTGTCCAATCGTTCCTCCACTTCTCTCTTATACTCTACCTTTTTCTCATCCTCTTGTAATCTTTCCACTCTCCTTGTAACTGTCATAAAATGACTAAATGTCATAAAAAACTTTGTGGTTCCTTTGTGGTTGAGTTATATATATATTAGACTTGTGGACGAGCGGTTTTTATATCTTGGAGAGGTAAAGAATAGTATGGGACTATTTTTATTTGTCTTGGAAATATTAACAAATCTCTCACACAGAGCAAAGTATACAGTCCCGGGTAGCTATCTCCCTGTCTCGCTCTCTCTCTCCCATGTTGCTAAGCCCTTTCTCCTTCTGACCTCTCTGTTCTATGGCTAACCTCCATCTGAGCTCTCTTTCCTAAATTCTGGTGTAGCAGGGGTGTGTCACGTGTGTTCCTTGTGAGTGGAAAGTTCTAGAAGCCTGTGTGTGAGTATGTGTGTATGTGTGTGTATGGTCACTAGGCGCTGTCGTGTGCCTATCAAGCATTCCTTGAATTAAGAGTGTGTAAGCATGTTTAGCATTGCTCGATTCTCGCAGACACAATACCTTCTCATCATCTGACTCCCTGCTTCTATCTGTCTCTCTATCTATCTATTTATCTATCTATCTATTATGATTTGCAATTATAAAATGGAGTCTTAACACACAACTACTCCTTCCGCTCGTCTTTCCCTTCTTCTATTCCTCCATCTTTCTTGGATCCTAATTCTGGCCACCACCAAGTAGTGGTCAGAAAGTCCACTCCCACAACCTCTATAAGCTCTTGCATCCATTACACATCTTCGCATCCTGTCATCCACACACACATAATCAATCACTGCCTTCCTTTCATTCAGTTCACCACCCACCCTTCTCATCACTCGCCATGTATACCTGTGGATCATTTTATGCCTGAAGAGGGTATTGGCTATTACCAACCCCCTCCCAGCACAAATGTCCACTAACGCACTGCCATTCTCATCTATCTCAGCAGGCACACCCCACTCACCAACTATTCCATCCACCTTCACATTCCCTACTTTACCATTCATATCACCGATCATAAACACTCTCTCAATCCTTCGAAACTTTTCCATGCACACTTCCACATTTGTCCAGAACTCTTCTCTCACTCTGCTTGAACGATCTTGCATTGGCACATACTCACACACAATCGCCCACATTTGTATTCCAACTTTCAACTTTACCCACACAATCCTTGACCCAACTGATCCATACTGTCTTATGCTCTTCTTCCATCTTTTACTCACAACTATACATACTCCTTCCTTTGCCCTCTCATTCTCACTTACTCCTGCACATATACCCCATCCATACTCCCATTCTCTCACACTTTCTCCTCTCCATTTTGTTTATTTCACATACATCCACTTTCGCGCCCTCAAGTACCTGGACAATCTCTCCCTCTTCCACTTCATCATTCGCTCCTCTTACATTCCATGTAGCCATTACCAAGTCCTTTGATATCCCAAGGGTATCAAATGACACCCTAAACTTTAAAAAATACAATATACGGAGAAAAGATAGAAGTTGAAAAAAGGAGTTATATTTAAAAAAAAAAAAAAATCTTTAAGTCAAAGAGATAGAACCAGGTATACCCTCACAAGCAGAATTAATTGCAGTAGAGATTATCACATCTGAAGGGCAAATAATGTTGGCAAATTGATACATGCCACCCCAAACAAATACCTGGGAAAAAAGTGAATATGAAGACCTGACGTAAAGTACAATTCAGAATTTAAAAGCCCTCCTGCATAGAATGGAAGAGAAATCTGAAAGAATTATATCAACCAGGAATTTCTATCTATCTATCTATCTATCTACTGCCAAACGCCTCAATCCCATTTGGGGTGGCCACAAACAAATCGCCTCCAAGTCGCCCTGTCCCCCGCCATTTCACTCCCCTGCTCCCAACTCACACCCCCCTCTCTCATATACCTCTCCACCCCATCCCTCCATCTCATCCTCGGCCTCCCCCTCCCTCTTCCCCCCTCCACCTCACTCACATACACTCTCTTCGTCAGTCTTTCACCCTCCATCCTCTCCACATGGCCAAACCACCTCAGTGTGTTCCTCATAACGCTTCCTATCACATCCACATCAACACCACAACGCTCCTTTATATCCTCATTCGTCAGCCTGTCTCTCCACGTGACTCCACAGGCTCCTCTTAAATAACTCATTTCCAATGATCTCACTCTTGACTTGTGTCCTTCTAACAATGTCCAAGCTTCACTTCCGTACGTTAGAGTTGGTATCACAATACTGTCATGTAGTAACTTTTTCACTTCCATGCTCACTTCCCTGTTTCTTACACTGCTTTCAAGGAACCAGCAACCTTTCTTCCGTGCCGTACCCTTTCAAGCACTTCACCCTCCAAACCTACATCCTTACTCATCACAGTACCGAAATACTTAAACGTACTCACATTTTCCAATTCCTCACCATCCAACCTCGCTGTACATTCACTAACTTCACCTCTCTCAAAGACCATCACTTTACTGTTCCCTACATTCACCTTTAGGTCCCGTTTCTTACACACTCTCTCAAACTCATCCACCAAGCCTTGCAGCTCCCCTTCGTCTTCACTCAACAACACAGTATCATCTGCAAACAACAGTACAGGGATTTTCCAAACACTATCCTCTCTCACCAGGGCCACTCCAACATCCACTACCCTACCTTGTACCTCTTTTATTACCCCATCCATGTACAGATTGAACAACCATGGAGACATGACATATCCCTGTTTCAAACCAAGATTCAGAGAGAAAAACTCACTTACTGTAGTTCACCATCAACATGCACTGCAGCCTTTGCACCATCATACATACTCTTCACAGCATTCAACAACTTCCCATCTACTCCATATAATCTTAATACTTTCCACAATCCTTGTCTATCCACCCAGTCATATGCTTTCTCCAAATCCATGAAAGCCACATGCAACTTATTTACCTTCTCTAGAAACTTTTCCACTAAAGATCTAAGAATGAATATCTGATCTACACAACCTCTTCCCTTCCTAAAGCCTCCCTGTTCTTCTCCAACTAATTTCTCTGTTCTTTCTCTAACTCTGTCAATAAGTATCCTATCATACACTTTTCCTATTATACAAAGAAGACAAATGCCCCTATGAGTACCACACACTTCTTTTTCCCCTTTTCCTTTGTACAAGGGAATAATTATACCTGACTTCCAATCCTCCGGGACTCTACCTTCCTCCCAGGCCAATCTGCACATCTTCCACATCCATTCTACTACTATCTCTCCCCCATGCTTCAGCATTTCACCACACACTCCATCAATTCCTGGGGCTTTCCCGGATTTAACTTTCTTCATTGCGTCCACAACTTCTATCCTACTGATTTCTTCCTGTCTTTTCACCTCCCTCCTTCTCCCATACATTCCCCAGCCACTTATACTCGCATTACTTCCATCCTGTATGTTCAACAATTCCTTAAAGAGTTCTCTCCATCTGCTCATTTTTTCTCCCTTCTCCACTAGTAATCTACCATTTTTATCTTTCACTCCCCTTGTAACTTCACTTCCACCCTGTCTTACTCTTTTCACTTCTCTCGAGAACATTTTCGTACAGTCCCTCCACTTTACACTCAAAATCCTTCCAAATTGCTCATCCACTCTCTTCTTACTCTCTCTAACTAATCTTTTCACCTCTCTATTCCTTTCCACATATAACTCTCTCTTCCGCCTCTCAACTTCTTCCACGCCCCTATTTCTCATCCATTCATTGTATGCTTTCTTCTTTTGTGCCACAGCCTGTCTCACCTCTTCAGTCCACCACTCTGTTCCTTGCACCCCCCCTCCGTCTTCTTTTCCTCCCACACACCACATCACATGCTGCACATATTTCTTCTGTAAATATCCTGCACACACCTTCCACCTCCCCTATCTGCTCCAATTCATATTTGTCCAATCGTTCCTCCACTTCTCTCTTATACTCTACCTTTTTCTCATCCTCTTGTAACCTTTCCACTCTCCTTGCAACTGTCATAAAACGACTAAATGTCATAAAAACTTTGTGGTTCCTTTGTGGTTGAGTTATATATATATTAGACTTGTGGACAAGCGGTTTTTATATCTTGGAGAGGTAAAGAATAGTATGGGACTATTTTTATTTGTCTTGGAAATATTAACAAATCTCTCACACAGAGCGAAGTATAGAGTCCCGGGTAGCTATCTCCCTGTCTCGCTCTCTCTCTCCCATGTTGCTAAGCCCTTTCTCCTTCTGATCTCTCTGTTCTATGGCTAACCTCTATCCGAGCTCTCTTTCCTAAATTCTGGTGTAGCAGGGGTGTGTCACGTGTGTTCCTTGTGAGTGGAAAGTTCTAGAAGCCTGTGTGTGAGTATGTGTGTATGTGTGTGTATGGTCACTAGGCGCTGTCGTGTGCCTATCAAGCATTCCTTGAATTAAGAGTGTATAAGCATGTTTAGCATTGCTCGATTCTCGCAGACACAATACCTTATCATCTGACTCCCTGCTTCTATCTGTCTCTCTATCTATCTATTTATCTATCTATCTATTATGATTTGCAATTATAATATGGAGTCTTAACACATTGCTCGGCCGAGCGAAAATGGCGTACCATCGACAGTTAATAGTCATAACATATTAATACATATTATATACACATTATAATGAACTTATAAGCTAATTATGTGAAATACATAATATTGTAAAAGTAACATAACTGTATGAATATTGTATACATATAATATTTATAGTAAATAGTGATTATTCAGTAATATTACATTTTAAACAAGTTGTACACATATTTGAATAAATGCAATGGTTGTTGTATAACACTTTGTAAGACGTGCATGTACAACAGATCTACGCATATAATTGTGCAATGGTAATACTGCTAGGTTATACATTACATAGAGTTATCACCTTAGTAATGTCTAATATTTCACCTAACTTGTATGATGATACTGGTACTACAGAATTGTGCTATAATTGTATGACTTATAATATTGTACTAACATTGTGGTACTACATAATTGTAACATTTTATGAATAGTTACAAAATATTGTGTTAATGCATAATTGTGTTGGCCTTATAATTGTAGTTACCTTGTTAATGCAATTCTTACATAAGTGTCTTGGCCTTATAATTGTAGTTAAAGTTACATAAAAGTTACATCTTGTTAATGCAACTGTTAATTGGCAAAGTGTAACATAATGCAATCGTTTGTCGTTACATAATTGTAATATGGAGTTACATAATTGTTACATAATTGTAATAATTGCAGTCCTAACATATGCTGCGGTCGATGATAGTGATGATGTGTCATGCCACTTGCTTGTGGAGACAACAATTTGCTTTTTTGTTTGTAGTTTATGTGGTATTTTGACATATGTAGTAACACTTACACTTATTTTCATTTGTTTGTTATGTGATCTTACTCTATTCCATTTTTCTTTCTTACTTTTCTTTCTTTTTTTTTTTGTATGTATTGATTTTCTATAGTTCGTTTTTCTTCTCTTGTGTACGCTTTTTCTATGTTGTTCATGGTTGCATAATTACTGGCTAATTTCCTTGGGATACTTTTTTAAAGTTTAGTTTATATTGCACAGAGAGTATAAAATGATATTATATAGTTCCATATTTTGTTATTTTATATATAAAATATATATACATATATACAGTATTAACTATATACACTGACTTGTTGTTCACTTGTACCTATCGAGGGGTAATATGTGTGTCGGCACTGTGTGGAAATCTTTGTCTTCACGATTGTGTTGAAGATGATCACTCTTGCTAACGTCATTTGTGTTGGCCATTTTTTTTTTTTTCTCTAGTTTACCTTGTAACTTAATTTACATGTTTCCACTAGGTAGCTTTAATTAATAAACTTTAAATACAGTTCTTTTAATCGCTCACTGAGTAACTGTGATGGTATATTTTCTTTATTACTTTGTAGATATAATAATGTATAGCTGTATGTATGCAACACGTATTTTATTTAGGTATAAATGGTAACACTCGTTGATAGTAAATAAATGTTATAATAAATGAATGAATATACACAGTGTAGAATATTTATTGTTGGTGATTATTTAGTGTTTGAGTTATGCAGACAACTGAAGTATGTGTATTTAAGCTGTAACTATACAGCACGTTTTATATGTTTGTGCAGAAGCTTATTGTCTATCACTGTGTATTGTATAAATGAAGTAACTATGTAACTCACTAATTTTTACCGTGGTGGGAATGGTGTGACTGGTGGTGCAGGTGGTGTGTTGACTGACGTGGCGTCTGTTCAGCAAGCACGCATGATGACGTCGACTTCCCACACTGGTTTCTGTGGTGAGTGAATGAGTAGCGATGAGTAACTTGAGTGAAGATGAGTGAGTAAGATGAGTTATGAGTCGTGTCTCACTCTTCGTTTGTTTGTTCCGTTTTTCTATGTCGATGTTTTCTCGGTCCTTTTCTCTTCTTTACTTGCTTTGTTTTTTATTCTTCTTGCTGCTGCTTGAAGTTACGTGAAGATTATAGAGTTGCTTTGTAGATGGTTGTAGTTCGCTGGTTCGTCGTAGAAGTTGCAAGATCGTATCAATATTTTGTTAAACTACTTGCAAGGCGTCGTGTGATCACTTCTAAATCAGCGTGATGATCGTGGAGACGGAGGGGGCTGGTTGGAGAGAATACTGTCAGGAGCTGGTTGTGTTGTTGGTTGTGAGAGGTATTCTTTTTGTTTTCAGTCTTGATATTTTGTAGGAATTCAATGTTGATTCGTAGACGAGGTTCGTATACGTTCGCTGCTACCAAATGTCATAAAATGATTAAATGTCATAAAAGACTTTGTGGTTCCTTTGTGGTTGAGTTATATATATATTAGACTTGTGGACGAGCGGTTTTTATATCTTGGAGAGGTAAAGAATACTATGGGACTATTTTTATTTGTCTTGGAAATATTAAGAAATCTCTCACACAGAGCGAAGTATAGAGTCCCGGGTACCTACCTCCCTGTCTCGCTCTCTCTCTCCCATGTTGCTAAGCCCTTTCTCCTTCTGACCTCTCTGTTCTATGGCTAACCTCCATCTGAGCTCTCTTTCCTAAATTCTGGTGTAGCAGGGGTGTGTCACGTGTGTTCCTTGTGAGTGGAAAGTTCTAGAAGCCTGTGTGTGAGTATGTGTGTATGTGTGTGTATGGTCACTAGGCGCTGTCGTGTGCCTATCAAGCATTCCTTGAATTAAGAGTGTGTAAGCATGTTTAGCATTGCTCGATTCTCGCAGACACAATACCTTCTCATCATCTGACTCCCTGCTTCTATCTGTCTCTCTATCTATCTATTTATCTATCTATCTATTATGATTTGCAATTATAAAGTGGAGTCTTAACACACAACTACTCCTTCCTCTCGTCTTTCCCTTCTTCTATTCCTCCATCTTTCTTGGATCCTAATTCTGGCCACCACCAAGTAGTGGTCAGAAAGTCCACTCCCACAACCTCTATAAGCTCTTGCATCCATTACACATCTTCGCATCCTGTCATCCACACACACATAATCAATCACTGCCTTCCTTTCATTCAGTTCACCACCCACCCTTCCCATCACTCGCCATGTATACCTATGGATCATTTTATGCCTGAAGAGGGTATTGGCTACTACCAACCCCCTCCCAGCACAAATGTCCACTAACGCACTGCCATTCTCATCTATCTCAGCAGGCACACCCCACTCACCAACTATTCCATCCACCTTCACATTCCCTACTTTACCATTCATATCACCGATCATAAACACTCTCTCAATCCTTCCAAACTTTTCCATGCACACTTCCACATTTGTCCAGAACTCTTCTCTCACTCTGCTTGAACGATCTTGCATTGGCACATACTCACACACAATCGCCCACATTTGTATTCCGACTTTCAACTTTACCCACACAATCCTTGACCCAACTGATCCATACTGTCTTATGCTCTTCTTCCATCTTTTACTCACAACTATACATACTCCTTCCTTTGCCCTCTCATTCTCACTTACTCCTGCACATATACCCCATCCAAACTCCCATTCTCTCACACTTTCTCCTCTCCATTTTGTTTGTTATTTCACATACATCCACTTTCGCGCCCTCAAGTACCTGGACAATCTCTCCCTCTTCCACCTCATCATTCGTTCCTCTTACATTCCATGTAGCCATTACCAAGTCCTTTGATATCCCAAGGGTATCAAATGACACCCTAAACTTTGAAAAATACAATATACGGAGAAAAGATAGAAGTTGAAAAGAAGGAGTTATATTTAAAAAAAAAAAAAAAAACTTTAAGTCAAAGAGATAGAACCAGGTATACCCTCACAAGCAGAATTAATTGCAGTAGAGATTATCACATCTAAAGGGCAAATAATGTTGGCAAATTGATACATGCCACCCCAAACAAATACCTGGGAAAAAAGTGAATATGAAGACCTGACGTAAAGTACAATTCAGAATTTAAAAGCCCTCCTGCATAGAATCGAAGAGAAATCTGAAAGAATTATATCAACCAGGGATTTCTATCTATCTATCTATCTATCTATTCCAAGAAGCCTCAATCCCGTTTGGGGTGGCCACAAACAAATCGCCTCCAAGTCGCCCTGTCTCAAGCCATTTCACTCCCCTGCTCCCAATTCACACCCCCCCCTCTCTCATATACCTCTCCACCCCATCCCTCCATCTCATCCTCGGCCTCCCCCTCCCTCTTCCCCCCTCCACCTCACTCACATACACTCTCTTCGTCAGTCTTTCACCCTCCATCCTCTCCACATGGCCAAACCACCTCAGTGTGTTCCTCATAACGCTTCCTATCACATCCACATCAACACCACAACGCTCCTTTATATCCTCATTCGTCAGCCTGTCTCTCCACGTGACTCCACAGGCTCCTTTTAAATAACTCATTTCCAATGCTCTCACTCTTGACTTGTGTCCTTCTAACAATGTCCAAGCTTCACTTCCGTACGTTAGAGTTGGTATCACAATACTGTCATGTAGTAACTTTTTCACTTCCATGCTCACTTCCCTGTTTCTTATCACTGCTTTCAAGGAACCAGCAACCTTTCTTCCGTGCCATACCCTTTCAAGCACTTCACCCTCCAAACCTCCATCCTTACTCATCACACTACCGAAATACTTAAACGTAATCACATTTTCCAATTCCTCACCATCCAACCTCACTGTACATTCACTAACTTCACCTCTCTCAAAGACCATCACTTTACTCTTCCCTACATTCACCTTTTGGTTCCGTTTCTTACACACTCTCAAACTCATCCACTAAGCCTTGCAGCTCCCCTTCGTCTTCACTCAACAACACAGTATCATCTGCAAACAATAGTACAGGGAGTTTCCAAACACTCTCCTCTCTCACCAGGGCCACTCCAACATCCACAACCCTACCTTGTCCCTCTTTTATTACCCCATCCATGTACAGATTGAACAACCATGGAGACATGACACATCCCTGTTTCAAACCAACTTTCAAAGAGAAAAATTCACTTAGTTCACCATCCACACGCACTGCAGCCTTCGCACCATCGTACATACTCTTCACAGCATTCAACAACTTCCCATCTACTCCATATATTCTTAACACTTTCCACAATCCTTGTCTATCCACCCTGTCATATGCTTTCTCCAAATCCATGAAAGCCGCATACAACTTCTTTCCCTTCTCTAGAAACTTTTCCACTAAAGATCTAAGAATGAATATCTGATCTACACAACCTCTTCCCTTCCTAAAGCCTCCCTGTTCTTCTCCAACTAATTTCTCTGTTCTTTCTCTAACTCTGTCTATAAGTATCCTACCATACATTTTTCCTATTATACTAAGAAGACAAATGCCCCTATGAGTACCACACACTTCTTTTTCCCCTTTTCCTTTGTACAAGGGAATAATTATACCTGACTTCCAATCCTCCGGGACTCTACCTTCCTCCCAGGCCAATCTGCACATCTTCCACATCCATTCTACTACTATCTCTCCCCCATGCTTCAGCATTTCACCACACACTCCATCAATTCCTGGGGCTTTCCCCGATTTAACTTTCTTCATTGCGTCCACAACTTCTATCATACTGATTTCTTCCTGTCTTCTCACCTCCCTCCTTCTCCCATACATTCCCCAGCCACTTATACTCGCATTACTTCCATCCTGTATGTTCAACAATTCCTTAACCCGCCCCATCCCGACGACATATGGGTACGTCACCACGATTTGCATTTGCCAGTCCCGGCGACGTACCAGTACGTCGTGCAATTGCAAGGTACCTAATTTGCACAATTTTCAATTTTCGCACGTGATTTTTCGTATGTATACACGGGACACCTTCCTCTATTCCTGTACAAGATACCAAGCAGGGACAATGCCTTACACTGCATAACCTCCCCCCTTCCCCCCTCACGCCATTGTCTTTGCAAAGGACCTGTTACCAGTGACCTGGCTAGTAAAGTTATTCAGGGCCAGAGTGATTCCCCAATCGATGACAATGTGGAGTACAATGTTTACATAGCATTACAAGAAGAAACAGCCAGAAATAATGATCAGGTAGTGTGGCAAAAATAGGTCTGGTATGGTGATTAGTTAGTGAGTGAAATAATGCTTATAATGCCTTTATTACTGCTTGAAAACCAATATACTGTCATACTACATATACATTCGTACCAAGTAAATAAATAAATAACGTTTATGAGTGGATAAAATAGTTACCCTCCCATAGAACTCGTTTTCTTTGGTGCCAGCATGTTAGAAAACCCACTCAGGTAAGGAGGAACTCCTACCTGGATTGGGCACTTTAAACCTCAGGTGAGCGATTTCTCTATGAATTTTCGATGTTTCTCACCAAAAGCGAAGGTTTTAGCCAAAAAAAAAAAAATCGAAAATACCTCGGGACTGGGGGATGTCGGAGGTGCGGAAAACCTCGGGACGTGACGGGTTAAAGTGTTCTCTCCATCTGCTCACTTTTTCTCCCTTCTCCACTGGTAATCTACCATTTTTATCTTTCACTCCCCTGCTAACTTCACTTCCACCCTGTCTTACTCTTTTCACTTCTCTCCAGAACATTTTCTTACAGTCCCTCCACTTTACACTCAAAATCCTTCCAAATTCCTCATCCACTCTCTTCTTACTCTCTCTTACTAATCTTTTCACCTCTCTCTTCCTTTCCACATATAATTCTCTCTTCCGCCTCTCAACTTCTTCCACGCCCCTATTTCTCATCCATTCATTGTATGCTTTCTTCTTTTGTGCCACAGCCTGTTTCACCTCTTCAGTCCACCACGCTGTTCCTTGCACCCCCCTCCGTCTTCTCTTCCTTCCACACACCACATCACATGCTACACATATTTCTTCTGTAAATATCTTACACACACCTTCCACGTCTCCCATCTGCTCCAATTCATATTTGCCCAATCGTTCCTCCACTTCTCTCTTATACTCTACCTTTTTCTCATCCTCTTGTAACCTTTCTACTCTCCTTGCAACTACTCCCTCCTCTCGTCTTTCCCTTCTTCTATTCCTCCATCTTACTTGCATCCTAATTCTGGCCACCACCAAGTAGTGGTCAGAAAGTCCACTCCCCCAACCTCTATATACTCTTGCATCCTTTACACATCTTCGCATCCTTTCATCCACACACATATAATCAATCATTGCCTTCCTTTCATTCAGTTCACCACCCACCCTTCTCATCACTCGCCATGTATACCTGTGGATCATTTTATGCCTGAAGAGGGTATTGGCTATCACCAACCCCCTCCCAGCACAAATGTCCACTAACGCACTCCCATTCTCATCTATCTCGGCAGGCACACCCCACTCACCAACTATTCCATCCACCTTCACATTACCAACTTTACCATTCATATCACCAATCAAAAACACTCTCTCATTCCTTCCAAACTTTTCCATGCACACTTCCACATTTGTCCAGAACTCTTCTCTCACTCTTCTAGCATGATCTTGCATTGGCGTATACACACGCACAATCGCCCACATTTGTATTCCAACTTTCAACTTTACCCACACAATCATTGACCCAACTGATCCATACTGTCTTATGCTCTTCTTCCATCTTTTACTCACAACTATACACACTCCTTCCTTTGCCCTCTCATTCTCATCTACTCCTGCACATATACCCCATCCATACTCCCATTCTCTCACACTTTCTCCTCTCCATTTTGTTTCAGTTATTCCACATACATCCACTTTCGCACCCTCAAGCACCTGGACAATCTCTCTCTCTTTCACCTCATCATTCGCTCCTCTTACATTCCATGTACTCATTACCAAGTCCTTTGTCCGGTCCTGGGTCGTCATCGTTTGGTCAGTCCTTGTCCGAGGCTTCTTGTTTGCTTTTTAGTTAGTTGTTTTCCGGGGAGGGGCACTAACCCTCCGCCAACCCTTTTAGTCGCCTTTTACGACAAGCAGGGATACTGGGGGAGTATTCTTGAAAACCTCCCTACCCCCAGGGATTTCAATATAAATATAAATTGGAATACTCAAGATGTAAGAAGCAATGAAAGCTGTTGGGATCAAAGGCTCCTGGATCTTGTACAGGAGTTGTTTGTAACACAAAATAAAGGAAGACAGCAGGAAAACAGGACTAGAAGATTCATCATTATTAGCTCTAATAATTACTAGGAAAGTGATGATTATCAACAACATAATGTATCACCCTCCATTTGGCTGAAGTGACCATGTGGTATTAAACTTTGACTTCAGGATTGCAAATGATATAGTTAGCAGTAATGAATACTACAAAAAGAGCCTAAACAACAAAAAAGGCAACTATCATGACCTAAAAAAGTACTTCACAGAAACAGACTGGGGCAAATGAACTTAGAGGAAAGGATATAAATGTTATATATGGAAAATTCTGCGAATTTTATGAAACATGTGTCCAAAATTATATCCCTCAGCACAAGGAAACAGAAATAAGGATAAAGAAATGGTTTCATACAGAATGTAAAAAATCAAAAGAGAAAAGATATTTGCTGTTGAATTGACACAGAAGAAACAATAGTGAGAGGGCATATAACAACCATAAACAGGAAAGTAATGATATAAGGATAAGGGGAGAAGCTCAAAGACAGTTTGAGGAAGACATTATAAATAAAGGTAGTGATTAACCGAAGCTGTTTTACAGCTACATCCGATACAAAACCAATAATAAAGATAAATTACAGTCCATCATGGATAAAGGGATA
This sequence comes from Coenobita brevimanus, assembly GCF_032717465.1. Classification (NCBI taxonomy): domain Eukaryota; kingdom Metazoa; phylum Arthropoda; class Malacostraca; order Decapoda; family Coenobitidae; genus Coenobita; species Coenobita brevimanus. The sequence continues at coordinate 11,264,129 of NC_137001.1, forward strand.
ACCTATATCCATAAAGAAGATATTTGTGAAGTATTAACCCCCCCCCCGTGCACCGTTAGTTTTCTGTAAGTGTATGTGACATGATCAGAGAAAATGCGACAAGAGCAGGCTGGACTCACGCACAAAGGAAAACATTCCCACGTATTTTTTTTGCCCCAGAAATTGGCTATAATGGTATAAACTGTAAACTATCATTTTCCCTGATGTTTATACTATACCATAAGCTAATAAAAACATACAAAATTGATGAGTACAAGTACTGTGAAATGAGGTGTGAATACTGTTGTTCAACAATGAAAATAAATGCCCTACACTGTAGGAGAAAACTTTGCCTACATGATCCAAGAGCTAAGCATATGTCTAGATGCAGAATTTCATGAGCTTTCACTTGGTATTGGTGGGATTCTGATACGACCAATAGTTTTCAAGTAAACCACCAAAAATTTCACCCCTCCTGAACTAAAAACCGACAGTGCTGTCTATTTGAGAGTGTTGGCCTGGGAATAGACACCTTCCCCTATGACGCACCAAATATTGACACATTTCATGCTAAAACATAAGTTTGGGTGAATATCTTTTTTCCAAAATTGCCTAATCAGCATCTCTTCAGACTGCCACAGTAAGTGCATCATAGTGCGTCATTGGTTCCTCGTCAGATGAAAACCGTTTTGACTCGTATTGATTAACGTTGTTCGATGGGGTTAAAAAAAATCCAAATACTTTATACAGAACAAAGTAATTTTGAGAGGAACATGCATGCCCACACATATTACAAGATATACAAATACTGGAAAAAGAGCCACAGGAAGAGCTGAGTTAATTAGTCAAAGGGAAAGCAAATGGTCCAGATGAAATTCCAGGTTGGGTACTACGTGAATGTGCAGAAGAGTTAAGCAGACCAATATATTTAATATTCAACGAATTCTTATGACAAGGTAAACTACCTGATATTTGGAAGAAAGCAAAAATTGTTCCCCTATTCAAGAAAGGATATAGACAGAATCCACTCATCTATTGACCAGTATAACCGAGCAATGTCGTAAGATACTAGAGTAGTTGATAAGATAATTATTGGTAAACCATCTAGAGAAATACAATATGATGCAGAAAGACAGTTCAGTTTTTGAAAGGGAAAATCATGTGTTACAAATGTATTACTATCATAGAGTTGCAGAAACACTACAGAAAAGAGAAGGATGGGTAGACGGTATCTATTTAGATTTTAAGAAAGCATTTGACAGAGTACTGAGCCAAAGACGTTTTTGGAAACTTTATGATCATGGAGGAATTCAAGGTAATCTGTACTGTTGGATGCAAGAGAAAAAGAAAAATTGAATTGAGAACAGTACTATGGGAAAAATACTCATTATGGAGAGAAGTACAGTATCTAGCTGAGTTCCACAGGGCTCACTGCTGGCGCATAAGTATATATAAATGACACTGGCAGCAACATTGGAATTGGAAGCTATCTAAATGTGTCTGCTGAAGATGCAAAAAGACAAAGGAGAACGGACTCTTGCAGAGAGCTACAAGAAGAATTGAATAAGCCTCATGAATGGAACAACTGATGGCAAATGGAAGTAATTGAAGACAAATGCCATGAAATTAAGTTTTGTAAAAGTACAGACAAACGAGACTGAGATTATAAGCTTAGAAGCTCAACCCCACACATATTAGAAAAGGAGAAAGACCTAAGAGTGATTATCAATAACAATTTCTAGCTAACCACATCAATGAAAAGATCCAGAGCATGTATACACTGCTTGCTAATATGAGAATAGTTGTCTCAGGGAAACTACCAGGATTCTTTCTTGACATTTTATTTCTTGTATTCTGTTCAATCCCAGTCATTCCCGTAAAACTGAAAAGTAATAATTTCTTTGTCTAAGAAACAAGCTCAAACATTTAACTTCTTATAACTGCATAAATCACTAATCAAACAGATTAGGTCTTATTCAACAACGTCTTAATGTCATGATACATCATTCACTTACTGTACTACAAGCATACATGAAACAGAATATTACAGATATACTGAAATTTGATACTGTACCTCGGCCACCTGTCATCTTGGCCTTGAGTCCGTGGTTGTGAGTCTGTGACGAGGTGGTCGTTCGCAAGACAAATCAAAACAAATCCGGAATTGTAAACAAACTGCACACGATTGAAGTGAACCTTTTGCACAGTGTCACTAAACTACAAATGAAGATACAGTTCTTAATATAATATATAGTGAGTAACACATAATGGCATGCATATAATGAATATGACATTTACATTGCTCCCCTAAATTGTGAGAGCAATTTACCTTATACTCTAATGAGTATAAAAGTAACAAATTAATACTAATATAAAAGAAGAAAATTAATACTAATACTATGAGGAAGAAAACACTTTGGCACAGTTTTGGCACTTTAGGCTCTTTGGTGGGGATACCCGGTCTCACTCTGCTTTCAATGAAGGTGATGGCTTGAGTGCGTTTATCTTGCTTATCTAACTTTGAGTCTGACATCATTACATTGACCTTTCTTACATGACCATCTTCATCAGGAAGAGCTTCTACTATTTTTCCCAACTTCCAATTATTTCTTTCCAAAGTCTCTTCTTTGACAATCACTATGTCATCTGCTTGCAAATTTCTATGTGGCTTTACCCATTTATATCTCAATTGGAGAGACTGCAAGGACTCCCTTTTCCATTTAGACCAAAACTCATTTGCTAAGTACTGCACCCTATGCCAGTGCTTCCTTGAATACACATTTACCCTGCCATACCAGCCTGGAGGAGGTAGTACAACTTTAGATTTAATGGTCAATAACATATTGGGTGTCAGTGGTTCTATGTGCTCAGGAGAGTTCAGTGTGTCAACAGTTAAACGACGACCATTTGCTACAGACTCAGCTTCTATCATGAAAGTTCTTAAAGATTCATCATCTACCTGAGACCCATGCCGATCGAGCAATATTGAAAGTACATTTCTCACTGTATGTATTTGTCTCTCCCATATGCCACCCATATGAATTGCATGTGGTACATTCATTTTAAATTCTATCCAGTCACAATGACCTTTCAATAGTTCTGTTCTTATTTTCTCTTGATCCATTTCTTTTAAACATGTCAACAACTCATTCCTAGCACCAACAAAGTTTGTACCCTGATCAGATCTCAACTGAAGTACAGGTCTCCTCCGTCCTATGAAGCGACGGTAGAGAGTGATGAATGAGTCTGTGTTCACAGCGTTGGCTGTTTCTAAGTGAATTGCACACGAAGTCATGCAAGTAAACAATACACCATACCTTTTCAGTTCCTTACGTCCCTCCTTAATAAAAAAGGGTCCAAAGAAATCAACAGCAGAATAAGTAAATGGAGCAGTAGGTTCCAACCTATCTGTAGGAAGATCTGGCATCTTTTGTTTCTGTGTACTTCCTCTAACTTTTCTACAAATGGTACACCTGGAAATATGCTTAGTTACTAGAGAAGATTCTCCTATAATCCAATATCCAGATCCTCTAATCTTATTTAGTGTGATGCCTCTAGCTTGATGTTGTACTTTTTTTATGGTAGTAACAAATCAACAAATCGGTTATGTGAGATTTCTTTGGTAATATGGCTGGGTGCTTTCTGTCTTTGTGCATATTTGCTCTTCTGATCCTTCCACCTACACCAATGATCCAATCTTCATCCATGAATGGATCAAGATTATACATCTGACTTGATTTCTTTATGACATTTTTTTTTCTTTTTTGTTTCTTCCAACACAACAAATTAACTCTTCCTTGTTAACTTTGTTCATCAATGCTCTTTTTTCTTCTCGGAATGCTTGTGCCTGAAGTTGTTTTAGTATCTCATTTTCAGTTTCAGTTCTGTTGCGGTCACAGGAATATACTCAGACTTGACAAAGTTTTGTTTAGCTGTTTTTACATTTTGTTTACTTTGCTCTTTGCCTTTGAATGTTTTCTGAAGTCTGAGGCATACTGCAGTAGCTCTGGTTGCACGATGCCAATCTGAGAAATACTTCAGTCTGTCTAGGAATGATGATGGCTCTTGAGCTTCTGTGAGACGTGACACAACTTTCTTCACTTCAGGATCATCTTCTGCAACGATGAAGTCTTCTACTGATGCTTGAGGTGTGTCAAGCGATTGCCAAAGAGTCTGGTCCATTCCACCACTTAGAACTGTGAATCATGGCTTGTACTGGCATGCCTCGTGATGTGTAGTCAGCTGGGTTATTTTCTGTTTCAACATACTTCCAATGTGCTGGTGATGTTTCATCTCGTATCTGTTGAACTCTGTTTGCAACATACACATGGAATTTCTTAGCATCATTACAGATATAGCCTAGTACTACTTTGCTATCAGTCCAAAATACTTCTTTGACATCTTGGTAATTCAGCTGTTTTCTCAGAACTGTGTGAACTCTTACTGACACAACTGCTGCTGCAAGCTCAAACCTTGGAATAGCGATGGCTTTAAGTGGTGCTACTCTTGATTTTGCCATTACAAGTGCACAATGCATCTGACCTTTGTCTTTAATCAGTCTAATGTAAGAGCACTGTCCATAGCCTTCCTGACTAGTACATGAGAAATGATGAAACTCAACTGCTTTAATTTCTCCAAATGCTTCAGGTTTGTAACATCTTGGTATTTTCACTTGCTGCAACAAGTGCAGTTCATTTCTCCACTGTTCCCACCTAGATTTCATGTTTTCCGGTACAGCATCATGCCAACTAAACCCATCTTTACATAGATCCTGGAGTATTCTTTTTCCATTTAGAATGAAGGGAGATACTAAACCTAAGGAATCAAATATGGAGCTTACAGTTGATAAAATACCTCTTCTTGTTACAGGCTTACTACTTAAATTGATTCTAAACTGAAATGAGTCAGATGCAACACACCACTCTACTTCAAGTGTTCTCTCAGTAGGCAGTGAGTCCTTGCTGAGATTTAAGTTCTTTATGCTTCCTGCCATTTCTTCTGAACTGATGGCTGCCAGTACCTCCTTGCTGTTGGACAAGAACTTATGAAGCTTGAAGTCTCCTTTCATGCGCATTGCCTTACTGCTATTAATCAGTTGGATAGCTTCAGCTGCAGCAGGTACAGATTTTAACCCATCATCAACATAAAAATCATTTTTGACAAACTTAGCTGCATCAGATCCAAACTCAAGCTCATTATCATCATCTGTTTTCATTAGTGAAAATTGCAACACTTGGTGATGAAGTAGCTCCAAACAAGTGCACAGTCATTCCACTGTATATTCAGTCACTTCTTTGTCCAGTTCTCCATTTTTCCACCACAAAAAGCGTAGCAAGTCCTTGTGTTTAGGAGACACATGCACCTGATGATACACTGCAGAAATATTACATACAAATACTACCTCTTCTTGGTGAAATCTGCAAAACACTCTAATGAGACTGTTTGTGAGGCCTGATCCTTGTATTAAGTGGATATTTAGTGATTGTTTCTTGTAGCTAGCACTGCAGTCAAATACTACTCTTAACTTGCCTGATTTCACGTACCACACAAACCAAATCCGCTCTTGCTAACTCCTTGGCTGGAACTGCTTCTGTGTACCGGTACCCATGTGTTATCATGTCTTGCACAGACTTCACATAATCTTGATAATATTTCTTGTCATGTTTGAGCTATCTTTTCAGTCTGTCTAGTCTGTGAACAGCTAAGTCTTTGTTGTTTTCGAACTTGACATTTTCATTCTTGAGAGGAAGTGGCATCTCATAATCTTCTTGTGGCTTGCATAATCCCTCTTCCATTTTTGTCATGAAAAGTATGTCTTCATATGAGATGGGAACGTCATCTGTCTATCTATCATTAAAGTCCGCTCAAACATTTTCTTGATTTGCTGTGGGTCGACAACCTCCTTTACTTGAGTTGGAACAACTAGGAAGCTAACTTTCCTTTCATTATTGATGACGACTTCTTGGGCCATAGTTCTGTGTACCTGTACAATGCTATCTTCTGTGCTTCTGTCACTACAGACCTTTCCTATTATACCCCATCCTAACTCTGTCCTTCTAGCAGAGGGATCGTTCTCATTTCCTGGGATAATTTCCTTTGGCTTCAGTGCTTTAGTACAGCTAAGTCCTATGGTGAGACCAATTTCTACATTAGAGTCATATGGCATAAGTTTGTCTGCTATTCCTTTCAAATGTGGCCAATTGTTTGCAGTCTCGGGTCTTGGTATCTGATCTCGTCTGGCTGGTATATGTTCTCTAGTTTATGTATGGGGATGGAACACTTCTTTCTGTTCATAGACTCCCTTTACCACTAGCCCTTGTACTCTGGTACAAAGCACAGTATCTTCTCCCATCACAGTAGCCAACTGCAAGTGTATTTGTGGTCCAGTTGCTTTAACATTATCTAGAGTAGTCCATTTAACAAAGCAAACATCAGACTGATCATCTACAGTAATAAAGCATAAACCAAGACTCTGTTTGATGCATCACTGCTGTGGTACAGCCACACTGGAACAATCATACTGTGTGTATCTGCTACGAATGACCTGTTGATTTTAATTCTATTTGAGACAGCATTGTCCTCTGTTGTCTTGGACTGTTGTGATTTCTCAGTTTCCTTCTCTTTAATTCTTTCAAGTATGGCTTCATGAAGAGATGTTGGATGCCGTCTCTTACATACTGTACATACTTTACTTCTTTTGCAGTTTTTCATGATATGTCCATACTTTAGACAACCCCTGCAGGTAAATGACTTCTGTATATATTCTACCTTGTCCTTATTGTTAAGCTCACTGAACCTTTTACATGTGTCCAGTTCATGTTCTTCTTTACAATAGATACACTGTGGCCTTTTGATGTTTTGATTATTGTCATCCTTGTCCTTTTGAGTCCTTTGTTTCTTGTCACCCTTGTTCCTTTGATCCTTTTGTGCCTCTGTTTCTTTCACTCCAGTTGTGTTGGCTACAAGACCTTTTGTCCCAGATCTGTTTGTTTCTGCTTTACCTTCCTTCTTTCCCTTTGAAGCAGCTGTGTTATGCCTTTGACTCATTGCCATTACAGCACAATAGGATTAGATTGGATGACAAGCTTTCTTTGCCTCATCTGCTATGAATTGACAAAAGGCATAAAATGGAGGGTATTCTATGTGTGTGGAGAACCAGATGTGGACTACGAATTTCATCTATCAATTAAAGGAGGGGGTAACTTCTGTAAGATTTTGCTGTTTTCTTGAGGATCATTTAGAACATTAAGGAAATTTGTTGTGTTCATTATTGTCAATGAGTTCTGCAAGAAGTCAAATAATTTCTGTAGTGCTTGACCATCATTATTTGAGATCTTTGGCCACTCACTCAGTTTTCTTCTATAAGCATTTGCTACTATGAACTCATTGCCAAATCTCTTTCAGTATACTTTTAGCCTTACTGAAAGCTCCATTATGGATACACAAAAGTCCTCTAATAGCTTCTTTGGCTTCCCCATCAGTATACCTTCCTAGGTAGAAAAGTTTCTCTGCTGAATTGGTGATTCGTGACCCTATGAATATTTCAAAATTCTTTATGCAGGATGGAAACTCTACTAAATCTCCTTTGATAATCTCTGGCTCTGGGCGAGGCAGTTCACTTCCATTTTTGGATGACAAAATATCTACCACACTTTTTAGTATATTCATGTCCACTGACTGACTTGGTGTATCATGCTTACCTGATGCCTGTGACTGTTTTAATTCTGATTCTGGTTCAAAACTCTTAGCATGTGGGTTAAGCTTTGGACTCACCTGCAAGAAAGTCTGATTTATTTTGGACACTTCTCTCTCTAATTCACCCATGGCAGTAACAGATGAATCTTTGACAGTCTCTTTCGGCCCTGATATGTTAGGTCCGATTTTCTCACCTTCTGTCAGTCCTTGTGATTCAAAGAATTTTTGAAGATGCTGTTCTTTACTATCAAGCTCATCATCACTCTCTGGCAAATCTAAAGGCTCTTCCACTGAATTTACAGCATTTAGCTCAGCTCGAGTAGCAGCTAGATCTTTACTTAGTAGTTTCTCATACTCCATTTCCTTTTCATGCAAGAATTTCTGATATTCTATTTCCCTGTCTTGAAATTGCTGCTCAACTTTTAGCCTAGCTAGTTCAGCATTTTTGTGGTGCTTGAATAAGATCTACTAGTGCAATGAGAGTGTCTTGAAGTTACAGTACTTCGTGACCTAACAGACCGTAAGCATTTGGAAGCTTTACTACTTTGTGACCTAACGGACCGTGAATCCTTGGGAGCTTTACTTACTGATTCTGTGTTCTGCATCAGTTCATTCGTTTTGTTGTCAATTCTCCTTATACAAGTGGTGTGCACTTCTTTTTCTTCCACTAACTCCTGTGACAATTTTTCTTGTAAGCTTGGATCTGCTTCCATTAGCTTATGAAATGCAGTTACTGCTTCATTAAACTGCATCTGTTCTGCATTTGCATGATCTTTAAGCTGATCCAAACTTACATCGTTCATACCTGACAATATTTCCTTTACCACTTTGGTCCATGCTTGCCTTGATGATGCTAACCTATTTGAACACTGTGTTACTTGGTACTCATGCCCTTTCTCTGTTAAAGACCTTTGTCTGGTACTCTTCACTTCCTAATTTGCCTCAGTAAACTGGAGACAGTCAGTGGCTTCCTCATTTGCCTCGGTAGACTGGAGCAGGTCACTTACAGCTTGTTCAGTATAACTCATTTTGCAACTATTAGTATACTATACCTAATTTGAACTCAAGATTAATATTCATTACTGGTACTTATTTGTAGCCGAAAGTTCCCTCTGGCTGTAGGTGAAGCTTGGAGAATGAAGAGTTTTCAGTGGTGAGCACAGACCAGTTCTGCAGTGTCAGCAACTTGCACACATTAGTTCTAGAAGTCACTGTCAGGCAACCAGGAATGTTTTACTCATCAGAGGCTGGCACATTCATCAGGCTAATCTTGTGCACCCATCTGCTGCTTTTGCCGATTGCAGGAATTCTTGTGGTCGCCTCATTCTTTGTTCATACTGCAGGCCCCCATGTGCTGTGCTTGCAATTTTTATGGACTGGGTTTTACTCCGAGGATGGGACGAGTTTTACTTTGAAGGACGAGTTTTATTTCTGGGACGAGTTTTACTGTCTCAGAGGGCCAAGTCAAGGGGCTTTACAGGGAAACTACCAGGACTCTTTCTTGACATTTTATTTCTTGTATTCTGTTCAATCCCAGTCATTCCCGTAAAACTGAAAAGTAATCTCTTTGTCTAAGAAACAAGCTCATACATTTAACTTCTTATAATTGCATAAATCAGTAATCAAACACATTAGGTCTTCTTCAACGACGTCTTAATGTCATGATACATCATTCACTTACTGTACTACAAGCATTCATGTAATAAAATACTACAAATATACAGAAATATGATACTGTACCTCGGTCACCTCTCATCTTGGCCTTGAGTCCGTGGTTGTGTGTGACGAGGTGGCCGTTCGCAAGACAAATCAAAACAAATCCGGATTTGTAAACAAACTGCAAACGATTGAAGTGAAACTTTTGCACGGTGTCACTAAACTAAATATGAAGATACAGTTCTTAACATAATATATAGTGAGTAACACATAATGGCATGCATAAAATGAATATGACATTTACAATAGTATTCACATAAACAAATGATGACATGTTGAGAAAGATAACATCATTCATCTGACCAACTCTAGAGTATGCATCAGTAGTCTAGAAATCACACACACACACACACACACACACACACACACACATATATATATATATATATATATATATATATATACATAACCGAAGAAGTACAAAGAACTGCTACAAGATGGGTACCAAGTTTAAGGGATTTAATCTATGAAGAAAGACCAGAGAAACTGAACCTACTAACATTACAATAGAGAAGGAAAAGAGGAGATAAGATTATGCTATGTAAATGCATCACATGGAAAGAGAATATAGACATAAATGAGTAGCCTATATAACCTATGGGAAAGGACACAGCAAGAAATGCATAAAAAAGAAAGGAAATTAGTTTTCCCAAATAGGGCAATTCATTAGTGGAATGTACAACCGAATGAAACAGTGTGTGCCAAAACGATTTGTAAATTTAAGGATATGTATGATAAAAGTGGTTTAATACACGGGACAGTACGAGCTTGACTCATTCTTGTAAAGATACAATAAGGTAAAAACAATTAGGTAAGAACACACACACCATTAAAATCATAACATCCTCTCTCACTCCGTGAACATAGGTGCCATGAGTCCAAACCTGTCAGAGAGAAATCTGCAGCCATGAAATTCCAAAAGTTGAGATCAGCATCAAAAACGACATGAGTGCCAGCCCTCGCCAACCTGTTCATGTTTGCCGCAAAGTTGATATACGTGGAGAAGGTCACTCGCTCTGTGTCAAACAGGTCCGCAAACTCACGGAACATCCCAGATCTCACGATCTGAAGAGAAATAAACCTCAGAGCAAAATAGAAATTAGGTTGTATAGTAATCTGGACAATTTCTAGAAAGAATTTTAAAAATTTAATCTAACAAATGAAAACATTAGTATCATTATTGTCTGTAATTCCAAAATTTAATAAAAAATGTTCCATTTTATTGCATGAACATATTGTGTAATTAATGATTATCTGACGCACTATTTTGCTGAACAGACCACTGTTAACAGTGACGGAGCTAAAGTAACTAAACAGACCCAGTCAGTTGAGCACTTGCGAGTTAAGATAGTTGAAAATGTCGACGCTAATAAATTTGGCAGTTTTAGCAAAAATCACATTTAAAACCGAAAAATATCGTGCGAAAATAGCGTTGACAGTGCCGAGTACTTCACAAGATGTACTCTCCTGTCCCAGCTCCACTGTCCACGAAATGTTCAGTTGCTCCCATCCTTTCCTAAGCTTTCTACGCTCATTTTATCATTGCCACGTTGAAAATATCTGTGACACCATGCAGGTGACTCGGTCAGCAAATGCACTTGTCAAGTTTAATGCGCTGTATATATTTCCCTTCAAAAATTTGCCCCCAAAATATGCTGCAATAAAATAAGTAGAACGACAAGCCTGTTAGATTTTACTTTTTTTTATTCCTTCCCATGATTAGTTAATGAAAATAGCCGCCATGTTGGACTAAGCTACTTAAAGAAAATGCTGAAAGGCAATTATAGGTATATTTTAGCATGCTTAAGGAAGAGCTTAAAAATGTGTTTAAGATGATATTATCTTTGTGTTAGTTTCATTCCTTTCCTTCAATTTCCTGTACTTAATGACCACTGAGGGGGGTCACCTTAATGTACTGATAGGGTTTTAAGCATGGTGGACTGTGCCACCTACTCTGGAGTCATGCCTACCTTTGTAGAGTTTGGCATTTGTCAACCTCGTCAACCAAGTACTTCCCCTACATTACTCGTAGAGTTCGGCATTTGTCAGCCTCGTCAACCAAATACCTCCCTTACATCACTGGTAGAGGAGGTCTGTTGGTGATGTTGCTCATTCCTGCCCATATTCCATCTGGGGTGGGATTTTTGTCTCCTCACGTTTGCCATGCGTGCCATCCCATGATGCTGGGAAATGGGAGTCCTTGGGGTTGAGCAATGGTGCACGATGCACTCTGCATTGCAGCTAGCAACAGACCTCTTTGGTTCCCTGTTCTGCCTAGATGGGCAGCCTGGTTGGGCTCCACCAAGTCAAGTGACTGGTCACTTATTAGCTAGGGTCAAGTGGGCACTGGGGTGCCTGGTGGCTCCCATCATCCTGGAGTCACCCTTGTCCGCGTCCACCAGTGGGTACCTGCATGTACTACCTAGCTGCCTCTGGGGTCGCCAGCAGTGTTATCCCTAGCATAAGACCTGCCCATGTTGGGTTTCATCGTGGGTGGAGAGGTGAGGGAATAAAAAACTTTTTGCTGTACATCAAACATTATTTGATAAAATCTTTTGACAACCGTGCATCTCTCCATGGTTGTCTGATACTCAACCTGTTATTGCCACTTTGGAGCCTTACCACCCCCGTGAGGACTCTCCTCCTTTGCCCCAGTGTCGAACCGGGACTGGGAGGCGTTCCCATTGGGCTGGTTTAGCCCTGGGGTTGGGCCAAGACAAGACAGTGCCAGAATCATATGCTAAATATTTAGTAATGAAATCTTTTGTGGGCAAGTTAATGCTAGATATTGATATTTTCTATTTCCACTGTGCTAGTGTCTCAGTTTGTGGCATAAAACCTAAAATCTCTTTGCAAGGGAGCATAAGAATTCCTACTGAGGTTTCCTCCCAAGAAAAGAGTTACCATTTACTGGCTCTGAGTTCTGTTTCTGATGTGAATGTTACTTGTGCTCCTCATGCTACTTTTAATCGATGTAAGGGTGTCATTTTTTCATGTGACCTCCTCCGATTCTATAAGGCACGGTTCTTGGAGTAACTGCAACTTCCTGGTATGGTGACTGCTTAGCACCTGCAGGAGAAAACAGAGGGTATCTTTACCCCAACATCGACCTTGTTCCTGACATTTGACAAGTTAACGCGGCATACGTCTGTGAAAATGGCTTGGCTATCACTCCCTGTGAAGTCATATGTGTTGATTCCAAAACGATGTTTCCACTGTCAGGAGTGTGCACATGTTGGCCGATTTTGCCGCCGTGCACAGGCTGGCCTTCCTGGTATCCATGTCTCCTGTGTCAGACCAAGTCATACCAATGACCGTCCAGGACCCCTTAATCCTATCATTGTGCAGGTCCTCATGCTATGTCTTCAAGAAACTGTCCTAGATACTGCATGGAGAAAGCTATTTTGTCCATTCATGCACGTTACAAGGTTTCACTTCCTGAAGCAAAGAGCACAGCTCAGACCACTTCTTTGAACCCAAGGTTACTTATGTTGCTGTCCTTTCCGGAGTGCCTGTGCGCCGCCCTCCGTCTCAGAGCTGCCTCAACCCATTCCATTGCCCAGTTCTCCTTGTTGTGAATTGCCGGATGCTGTCCCCGAGATTAGTACTGCCTGTAAGGCTGGTGTTCGCTCACTCTCTGCTCCAGCTGTTTCTACCCCTACCTCAGTGGCTGAGGGTTTGCTCAGTTCCTTGTTGGTGCCAGATGTCCACATTGACTTATCTCCACATTCTTGTCCAGCATACCAGAAATAACATCTGCACATGGCAAATGACATCAAGCCTCTTGTGAGTCCTCTGAGCATGAATATGGTCTACCTAACTTCTCAGATGTGGAACCTCAAGTTGTCATATCTCCTCTTCCCTCTTCCTTGGAGGTTCTTGTGTCTAGTCAGGTGATGGCTGAAGTTGATGATTCGCCTGTAGTCCGGTCTCTACCTGGGGTTGGTGTTGGGCAGACCTTTGGTGCTTCAGTTCTGCTGCCTAGCATATCATCTCCACAAGGTTCTGGTCCTCTGGATCCTACTTGTACTTCTGGGACTTCAGGTGGTGGCACTAGCCGTCCTACATCGCCCAGGGCGGCCTCTAAGCCACCTTCCAAGCAAACTGTTGTTCCAACTTAGAGGAGGAGTATTGTAAAACTTTCATCTTCCTCGTCCTCACATTTGCCTTCTGATGTTTGACATAGGGTGTGGGTGCCTGGTGCTAGGCATTCTCTTCGTATGGGCCCCTCTAAACATTAATCCAAATCCGTTCATTGTCAGGAGTTGTACAGTCCTGCACCTAATCCTGATGCTCCTTTCACTATGGATTCCATCATCTAGTGGAATACTCAGTGTTTATGAGCCAGCTAAAATGAATTGTGTCATGTTGCACAATTTCACCTGTATGCATGGGTATCCATGAGACAGTGGTTGATGATCCTGTTCCTTCTGGTCCTTCTGGCTACTATGTCTTTTATTCTTATCCTGTGCCAGGCCAAGGTCATCATGGAGGTGCTGTTGTCCTCCTCTGCCAGGATATTCCATTCACACCTCTGGATATTTCCACATCCCGTGAGGCTGTTGTTGTCCAGGTGTTTTTATACCATTAGTACACAGTTTGTAGTCTTTATCTTTCTCCTAGTGCTACTGTCAAAAACGCGCATCTGTGGGATCTTGTTCTTGGCCTTTGTCTTTTTCGATTACTAGGAGATATGAATGGTCATCATCCACTGTAAGGTGTCACTGAGGCCAACCCTTGGGGTGTTATGCTTGCTTCCTTAGTGGAAGAGAAGTTGGCTGTTTTAAATTCCAGTAACATTACTTATTTCTATAGCCAGACTGGAACTTTTACTGCTATTGAATTGTTCTTTTGCTAACCTGATACTGTTTTAGATTTTAACTGGATGTGTTGCCAGACCTGTAATGCGACAACAATTTCCCATTACTTTTAACTGCTGCTAAGGGTGGACCTCAGCCTTATCTTCCTGGCTGGCATCATTATAAAGTTGACTGGCCACTTTTCATGGAATTAAGTTCCATTGCCCTTTCTGTCAGTGAGTTTGGCTGTCTTACTGAGAGGGTGTCTTATTCCACCTACTTGTTGCACTCGGTGGCAATGTTATCTGTTCCAAGAATGTGGGGTCAGTTTTCTAATAGTCCAGTTCCTTTGTGGAACCCCGAGTGCAGTTCCACAGCGACAACCAAACGAGTCATTTCTCTCGACTTCGACACCACCATGGGAATCCTTAGTATTTGGTGGCGTATCGGAATGTGCAAGTTCACATGAAGCGCATTTTTAAGGAGGACAGGCATTCATCCCGGAAGAGTTATGTTTCCTCCCTCAATTCGAGGACTTCCCTCACTCAGGTGTGGAACTGGATAAGGAAAATTTCAGCAGAATTTGCTGTTCTGTCCCCTCCTGTTTTATCTGCAACAGGTAGCACTGTGGCTGATCCTTTTGCTGTTGCAGAGATGCTTGTTAATCATTTTGCCATTCTGTCACAGAAGGATACAGATTCGTCTTTGACTTGCCACTGCATACGGCAAGGGTCTCATGGTTTCAGTTTTGCTTCATTTAGGGAAGAATCTTATAATGCCCCCTTTTCTGTTTCTGAACTCCAGTCTGCTGTGTTGGAGTGCTGTGATTCCTCTCCTGGCTGTGATTATATTCCTTATGACTTTTTACGTCATGTTTTTTGTGAATCCATGTAATTGTTTAATAAGATCATGTGTACTGGCGAGTTTCCGTTTGTTGGAGAGCTGCTGTAGTTATCTTCATCCCCAGTGCAAGTAAGGACCACCTACAGGCGATGAATTATCAGCACTTTTCTCTGACTTCTTGCATGTGTCTAGTCTTGGAATAGATAGCGAATGTTAGGCCTGTGCGGTTTTCGGAGAGAGGTGAGTTCTTATCCCCTGTCCAGCATGGTTTTTGTAAAATACAATCAACCTCTGAAGCCCTACTGTCCTTGGAATTTTCTGTCGGTGAGGCCATCTCTACCAAACAATGCCAGGTCACGGTCTTCTTCAATGTTGAGAAGCCATACGACACTGGCTAGCGTCATGGCATTTAGCTTTCGCTTCATGAGCTTTGTCTTCATTGATGCTTGCTTATTTTTATTCACCAATTTTTATCTAATCATTGTTTAAGGGTCCAAGTGGGAGGAATGCTTTCTAATCCCCGTGCACTTGAAGATGCAGTAGCAGTGGGGAGTGTCCTTAGTGTTACTCTCTTTCCTGTGGCCATCAAAAGTTTAAACTGTGTACTTCCTGATGCTGTGCGTGGCTCACTATATGCAGATGACTTATCAGTTTCCGTCATTCCATATAGAATGTCTCTGATACATAGAAAGTTACAGCTCGCTTTTAATAGAATTTCTATGAAGGCTGAGTCTCGTGGTTTCCGTTTTTCATTAACAGAGACTATGGCTATGCATTTTTGTCATCTTCAGGAGGTTCACTTGGATCTTGACTTGTATCTCTATGGTTGGAGAATATCCTGTGTGGAAGAGATTCGATTTCTGGGTCGTCTGTTTTATAGGCGACTAACTTGTGTTCCTCACATTCATTTTGTAAAGGCAGCTTGTATTAAGGCTTTGAGTCTTCTGATGGTTTTGGCTCATACCTCTTTGACTTACGGTTGGTAAGGCCATGTCGTAACTTGAATGCAAAGAGCCAACCCTCGGATGCCTTGAAGTCTAGGGCTTTGTGAAGCCTTACAAACTTCTCAGCAGCAGCTTTCAGCTCCGTGCCATGCACCAGTACACCAGCAGCATGTTGTTGTCGATACCAAATCAATGTGGAGCGGTCGACTTCAGCATACCAGGGAGTAAAATTCATCTTCCTCTCCATGTTGCGTTTGTTCTTTGATGATAAGTCAGCCGTGTACTGCATGAGTTTGTCACAGGATCTCTTGATATCAAACAGAGTACATCGGGCCAGGTTGAATTCACGGAGGATGCGTGAGGTTGACCATCCCGCATCCACCTTGTCCAATATCTCCCTCTTCTTTTCCAGTCAAAACCACTCCCTTCCTGTTCTCAGGCGGCAGGGCCATCATCACACACACTAAGAAGAGGCAGAAGAGCAGCAGCAGAGCCTGCAGCAAGTAGAGCACCACCACAAAAGCAAGCAAATGGGCAGCCATAATGATGAGCATGCACTCACAACAAGAGACGGGCAGTAAGTAGGGAGGATGCAGGGGTGCTCTAGCAGACGGAGGTGGAACTATGCACCAAAACACAGCTGGTCCACGCTGCGCATGCCGAGTTCAAATTACTGTTGGGAAAAAGTCAGATTTTTTTCTAATTTTTTTGCGATTTTTGGGCAATTTTGGGAATACTGAATCCCCAGACCAAAATGTCCGGTAAGTGGGGTGTCCAGAAAGTGGGCGTTTGGATAGTATGGGATTACTGTACGCGCTTCCCACTTCTGATATGACTCCTTGAAGTACACGATTTGTACTTGTTGGCTGAGACAGAAGGATTATGGTGCTTATAATAAATTAAAAAACATATTTCCAGAGAGTCACTGTGCCGAGGGCTCTCCCTCCATGCCTCGGCGATTTTGTGTAGTTCTTGTCCAGCTTCGCATTGGGCACTCGCGGCTTACGCATGGGTTCCTGATGTGTGGTGGGACTCAGCCGTATTGTGAAGATTGTCTTTCCCCCCTTACTGTCTGTTACTTGCTGGTCGAGTGTCCAAATCAGGGGGACCTATATCCATAACCATAAGGGGGTAGATGGTAACTACTGTCTGTCCTCATTGCCTGGAGATGACTATGGCAATTTCACCAATGTTTTTAGTTTTCGTCAGGAGGCGGGCTTTCTACCATTTTATAGGTAATTGATATTGAATAAACTATTGTAATTTTAAGTATTTTATTCCTGCAAAAGAATATTAAATTTGTTTTGAGTATGCTTTTTTTTTGGAGGGGGGGCGTCTTTTACCTTGTTGTCTGGCGGGATATGGCCCTGGTATTTGTACCACCATTTTCTTTTTATTATATTTAATAATCAGTCAATCTGTGCTTACTAAGCTATAAATCCATCATTATAATGTGGCCCAAATTTCCTTAACCCTAGAATGCTTACGTTATTATCCTCACAGTACTGCTTTCGCCGGAAGAATTTTACCCAATTTTGGAAAATTAATAAAAAATACTTAGACAAAAATTTTTATAAAATTTGACAATGCAGATATCAAAAGTAACTCATATACTTCCTTCTTACATAGTAATAACCATCAGGTAAGAAAATAAATTCTACCTGAATGTATTTAGGAGGTACTAAATTTTTTTTTTTTTTTTTAACATGAACATTAAAATAAAAAACACTAACTATGGGCTCAATTGCCACTGGGCTTGGTGGCCCCCTCCTTGGGACGTTGAAGCTTAAGACTAGGTAGGTGGCTCCTCTCACATATCACCCTGGCCTGAAATGGGGAAACGAAAAAAGGGGCAATGTCGGGTAAAAAACACTTTAAACCCAAATATCATGGTGATAAATGCGAGATGAAACCACACCACTACCTATGTAGGTAGGGGGTAGGGTGGATTGAAGGTATAGGCAAGGACAGCTCCAAAGCTCTTATAACAAAATAGCAAATAAATAAATCGCCGAACAGGGAAATTTACCCGACTTAAGCATTCTAGGGTTAATTTTGCAGCTTATTTCACATAGCTGAGTGTCAGATGAAGACAATACTATGGTTCTGTTGTCTATCCATGACAATGCTTTATGCCTAGCATCATATATTAATGTTAGTCTGTTGTAACAATAAATATGGGATGAGGGTAATTACTAGCGAAGTTGAAGTGAAAAGAGTATACTTATTATTGTTGTTGCTCTTGCAGTCCAAGGCTCATGTGGAGAGAGATCTTCAAACGAACTTGCTATCGCCTCCCTGTCGTAGTTTATATTATTCAGAAGGTTAAGGAAAGAAGTGCACAAACTGATTTCAAGTCTCAAATTCTTCTTGCAAAAAAGCAATTCTTAGTTGCTAAAGGAAAAATTGTCATAAGTTGCAACTGCTTCTTCAGGAAGCACACGGAAAGGATCAGTTAGAGTCTTGCCATGTCTCTAGTTCTTCCTAGAAAAGGAAATAAAATTTACAACTCCAAATCAATCATCAGTATATTCGAGTATCCCACGCCTAAACGTGAACTAAGTGTGAATTACAAGAAACCATCCTACTATACCCCTTTTACTCTAACTTCGCTAAAAACTGCCATCTCTCCATATTGAATACTGAGCCCTAACAGTAGATTAACATGTGAATACGATGCTAGTCACAAAAAAAAATTTATGGAGCAGTTTCGAGACGAAATATTGTTTTATTCTGCCACTGATTGATGAGAAATATGCCGTGAAAGGGCAGAAATCTTGACAATGTTAAGATAAATGATTATAGACTCCATACATAATAACTGGGTTTTCACAAGGACTTAATTTGTAGAGGGTTCAACCATTAAGGAATTGCCAGAAAAACTGGAACAAACGGCATTTTGTTCTGTTAACCCCTTCGTGGCTGTGGGTCTGTTTTTTTCTGTGCACCCCAGGCTGATGCTGGGGCCATTTTTTGAAGTTTTATTGATTTTTTTTTTTGCTTGCCATATTGAAGAGAAAATTCAGACGCACCTAACAGTGCAAATCCCAGCTTCCTAGACCTATTCTATGGCTTGCAATGGAGCGTGAAAGTTGCAGAAAATCAGCAAACGATATCCACCACCCAGAGCTGCAACCGTAGTGCAACTTTACAGGTGTTGTTACTTTTTTAAACCCCCAAAACAATGAGAATGGTGCTGAAATGTTGCACATATATGAAATATGATGCTATCGAATGATTTCAGTACATAATATGTTAGGCATGGCTAGAAAAAAAAATATTATGAATATTTTTTCATCTTTTTGATATAGAATATGTTTATGGTAGTTTCTAGTTATTGTTTATGTTAGCGTTGTGAAGGGGTTGAATTTTCAGTCCTAAATGAGAAAACTGACCGTCCCCAGAGGCTAGGCTCACCCACGGGGGATGAAAGTGGAGGGTCTTGTGGATTAGCACCTGGTCAGAGCGGATTAGGAAGAGGGGAGTGGGTTCTCAGATAGATGCTCCCATACCACGTGCATGGCTAAAAACAGAATCATAATGCAGTTTCAAAAGTACGAATAAGTCTAATTATTACGAATAGAGAGAGAAAGCAGAAATAAATACGTTTACAGATGGGGGGATAACGTATTTGCTCCGTAATACTATGTTCACATTTCTCTGTCATTTTACCTTGTTATTTTCGCAATGTATGTTATTGTCTGTCTGTCGTGAGGGTGGGAAAGTGTGATATTATATGCCTGGGTAAAGGAAAAGGGTAAAGTTGTATGTTTCCCAACATTTCACACGGTCAGAATAAGATAAACTCGGAGTATCGCACGGTAGGCCTAACTGTGTGTGATATCATACTCACTTCATACGCACGATTATATTGCTTTCTACGTGATTCTGCAAATGATTGCGAGTAGTTCTGACTCATAAACAGGAAAAAAGGACGTGGATAACAATACAGGAACATACATTGATACTGGCAAGGCTGGCAAGGCTGGGTGGAAGGGGCTAAATGTTTGTTGGGGCTAACTTCACACGGTCAAAATACCATAAAATCGGCATATCACACGGTTGCCTTGTAAAATAGCATTTTCCATACCATATGCTTGTTCACTTACATTACAAACAGAATTTGCAATCATTACCACTCTATCTAGGGCAAAAGAGACTGTGATAATCATATAAAGAAATAGAAGGGGGCTGGCATCTGAGAAATAAATACAGAGCAGAATAATTACCTCAAGTGCATGATGCGATGAAGGAAGTCAGAGCAGGCAAACTTTTACCCATCTCTGCCCTCCCCTAGCAGGTCAAAAGTCAATAGAGATAACTCATTGTCTGGGGAAGAGTCTTTGTACAAGTCACTTAGAAAACATAATCTACTTTACACAAAACTACTATCTTACATTTTTATATCTTACTTCGCTAAGTACTATACACTATAATACACTGCACTCGTCCACAGAGTCAGTACTTTGCAAGGGAATGATACTCGGGGAAGCAGGGGGTGCAGAGAAGAACTTGGCACGAGTGGCACTGCCAGGTTGTCAACATCCGCTGCCTTGGCCGCCTTTCCGTGGCGGTGCAGACGTGGCAGCGCACCTGTGCACTCCTGCCGCCTCTGGTGAGACTTTGGCCTTCAGGTGGTGGTGGTAACTTTTCAAAATAGTACTGTGTTGCTCAGTCTTTCGCAGCAAGTCTGTCAGGTGTGTCCTGCACAGCATTTGTATACCCCCGTGGCACTGACGACTGCAGACCGTATTCCTGTAGTTCATACACCAAGTCATGTATGAACTTACACATACTGATCGTCTTGCCCGATTTCTGGCAGTACTAGTGATGCACATTCAGCACGAACACTTCCACCAAGTGGAAAAAGAGTTTCTTATATCACTTGACAGAACAACGAATGCGCTCCACACTTCCAATCCGCATGTCACTTTTATCAACCAAGCGCATGTTTTGACTTTAGTCCGTGACTGCATTCGGCTTACGAATACTCTCGCCTGTCGCACAGTCTCGTTTCCCTGTGTTGACGAGAGCACCTGTGTGCACAGTTGATAGCATGTGCACATCATGCTTGTCTCGCCAGTGCAGGGCAAGGAGATCCATGCTAAACTGCAACACAATTGTGCCTCTTTCCTGCACGTAACTAAACTTTGGCATTCCACATCTGTTGTACCGTACGGTGCCACAGCAACCAATCCCACATGAAGGCAGGTGTATTGCCAATTCGGGAGAGGTGTACTAATTATCTGTGTAGAGGTTGTGCCCTCTGCCCACATAATTTTCCATCATTTGCTTCACAACTGCACCAGAAATCCCAAGATGGTCACTGTAGAGAATATCAATTGTTGCACCTGTGTAAATAATCCTATCAGAGGCAACACCCATAGAGCAATCACACAGTACAAAGATCTTTATGTCAAAACAATGCCGTTTTGATGGGATGTACCACCTGAGCGATATACGGCCATGGAACAGCATCAGTGACTCGTCGATCGTGAGCTTATGAAAAGCCTCCCCAAAGTGTTGGAATTTGCCTTTGGGGTTTTCCGAAACCGTCCTGATCTTATGCAAACTGGCTATTGAGTCCAAGGTTGTATTGTCACTGAAATAAAGGAACCTAAGGATGTTCTGGTATGTGTTCCGTGACATGTACTTGCCGAATACATTGACCCAAGTCAACACATCGGTGGTCCAGTAGTTGACAAGCGCATGTTTTTTCACTAAGGACATCAGCAACATCAATGCCATGAACACATACATGGTGGACACTGCCACGTCAGTCCAGTGTCGAGTCCTGTAGGTCTTCTAATGTGCCATGTCAGCTGCCATCTGTGCAAAAAATCTATTAGTTTCATCACATATTAGTGTCATGAGTTGCAGTTCAAAAACTACCAGGAAATAAATCATGATCAAGCTCATCGCCATCAGTCCAGTCGTGTCCCTGACTCCAGAGTTAGTGTTGTTGAAGTCAAACATCCTGGGTCGAAAGGCCGTCATCACTCTCCATCTGTAGGCTGCTCGTGAAGGAGAGAGTTGCACTATTCTCTGCTGCCTTCCACGTTGTGAGGTAGTCTTGTGCACCTTCCGTCTTCACTGCTGGACGGTCCTGACCCCTGGTTCCGAGGACGAGGTCTCCGGGGCACAGTGTGGTGGTGAGGGGGCACAGGGTGTGCTGGGCAGTGGTGAGGTGGCAAGGGAGGTGATGGGCAGTGGTGAAGAGGCACGGGAAGTGCCGGGCAGTGGTATAGGGGCACGAGATGTGCTGGGCAGTGGTGAGGAGGCACAGGAGGTGCTGGGCAGTGGTGAGGGGGCATGGGAGGTGCTGGGCAATGGTAAGGGGGCACAGGAGGTGCTGGGCGGTGGTGTGGGGCCACTTGAGGTGATGCGAGGTGGTGATGGGGCATGAGAGATGCTTGGCAGTGGTGAAGTGCATGAGAGACAATGCAAGGTGATGCAGTGGAGCCTGTGATGGCGGGTGGTGAAGTGGCCCTGGAGGTGGTGGTGGGTGGAGAAGTAGCAAGGGCGGTGGTGGGGGGAAAAAGCAAACGACACTGCCTGGCGTCATGGCATTTTACATTCTCTCCCTGAGTTTGATCTTTGAGGGCGCTTGCCTACTTTTATGCAGCAGTTTTTATCTAACCTTTTTTTGAGGGTCCGAGCAGGAGCAGTGCATTCTAATGATAGTGTGATTAGTGTACTTCCTGATGGTGTACGTGGCTCACTGTGCGTAGATGACTTTTTAATTTCCATCAGTGCATGTAGAATATCTCTGATAGAGAGAAAGCTACAGCTGGCTCCCAGAAGTA
This sequence comes from Coenobita brevimanus, assembly GCF_032717465.1. Classification (NCBI taxonomy): domain Eukaryota; kingdom Metazoa; phylum Arthropoda; class Malacostraca; order Decapoda; family Coenobitidae; genus Coenobita; species Coenobita brevimanus. Next base: position 11,286,911 of record NC_137001.1, read on the forward strand.
CTGTGTGGGTCGAGTCTCCTGGTTTCCGTTTTTCTTAACCCATCGAGTCCCTCATATATTTTCCACCGACCCTTCTCGCAGCTGAGCATTTCAGAGAAATTCTCCTTTATTTAAACCTTAATATCTCGGCTAATATTTAACAAAAACTAAAAAAACTAAGTGTCATAATAATCACCAAACCTTTGACTTCAGGATAATCGCCCCAGGTTGTCCATGAAGTGCGTGTAGTCATAGAGAGCGAAGGGGGAAAGGGGGCAACTTTTGCTGTTTTTTTTTTTTTTTTGCCCATGTCTGTATATGTGATTGAAGTGTGGCAGCACAACTAAGGCTCATACTAGCTTTCTACTACTACTACCACCACTGCTACTACCACTACTACTACTACTACTGGTCCTGCTACTACTAGTACTACTACTACTATCACTACTATTACCACAACTGCTATTACCCTACCACTACCACTACTACTACTACTACAACTACAACTACTTTACTACTGCTACTACTACAACTACTCTACTACTACTACTGAAATGATAGCAGCAGCATCCCTTTCCTCCTCTGACTTCCTCATGGCTGAGATTAAATTTTCTTCAGCTGATGTATTTTCTGCTATCACTGGCCTTAATACTAACAAGGCATATGGGCCCGATGGAGTCCCTCCTGTTGTCCTCAAGAACTGAGCTTCTGTGCTTACACCCTGCCTAGGTAAACATTTCCGCCTCTGCCTGTCAACTTGTACCTTCCCTTCTTGCTGGAAGTTTGCTCTCATTCAGCCAGTCCCAAAGAAGGGTGACCATTCCCAACCCTCTAACTATTGTCCAATTGCTTTAACATCCTGTGTCTCAAAAGATTTCAAGTCAATTCTTAACAGAAAAATTTTAAAACATCTTTCCTATCACAACCCTCTTTCCGATCGTCAGTACGGGTTCCGTCAGGGACGCTCCACTGGCGATCTTCTCACCTACCTTTCAGACTCCTGGTCATCTTTCTTTTGAGACTTTGGCGAAAGCTTTGTCAACGCACTTGACATCTCAAAGGCTTTTGATCGAGTCTGGTATAAACCTTTAATTTCCAAACTGCCCTCTTACGGTTTCTATCCTTCTATCTGTACCTTCATCTCTAGCTTCCTTTCTGGTCGTTCTATAGCCACTGTTGTAGACAGCCATCGTTCTTCTCCTAGATCTATCCACAGTGGTGTTCCTCAGGGCTCTGTCCTATCACTGACTCTCTTCCTTTTATTCATCAATGACCTTCTAAGCTGTACATCTAACCCTATCCACTCGTACGCTGATGATTCCACCCTTCACCTTTCCATTCGGTTCCCGCAATGTCCATCTCAGCAGTTACTTCAACAAACTAGGGATGAGGCTATGGCAAACTTAATGTCTGACTTGGCTCGTATATCTGACTGGGGTAAAAATAATCTTGTTTTTAATGTATCAAAAACTCAGTTTTTACACCTTTCAACCTAATAAAATCTTCCACAAGAATACCCACTAATGTTCAATAATTTCCAGCTCAAATCTGCATCATCCTTGAAGATGCTTGGGGTTTCATTCACTGGGGACTTATTGTGGAAAAATCATATTGCATCTATTGTAAAATCTGCTTCCAAGAGATTAGGTGTGCTAAGCCGACTCCGTACCTTCTTTACCCCTGCACAGTTGTTGACTTTATACACGGGTTTTATTCACCCTGTGTAGAGTACAACTCTCATGTGTGGGGAGGCTCCCCACATACAGCTATTCTCAATAGGGTGGAGTCTAAGGCTTTTTGTCTCATCAACTCTCCCTCTCTTATTGGCTCCCTTCAACCTCTGTCTCTTCGCTGCACTGTTTCATTTTTATCCCTTTTCTGTTGCTACTTCAATGGTTGCTGCTCCCTTGAACTGTCTGCTTGCATCCCTCCACCTCTACGACAGGTGCATAGCACCCATCTAGCAACAAACTCTCATCCCTTTTCTGTCCAACTCTCTAATGCAAGAGTTAACCGTTACTCCCAGTCATTCATTTAAGCAACAGGCCAACTCTGGAACTATCTCACTCTGTCTGTATTTCCTACTTCCTATGATCTCCAGTCTTTGGAACGCAGTGTGTCCAGGCATCTTGAATTTGGCTCTCTTTTGTATTGTTTTTTTTTTTTTTCTTCTTGGAAGGAATGGTTTTCGGGCCCCTGGCCTTTTGGTTCCTTCTTTCTTGCATAAAAAAAAGAAGACATGATAACAGTGAAAGACGACACAACATCCCTAGGAGGCGACAACAAAGGGATAGGTGAATTGTATGGGGTGTCTGTACCATATGGGCACAAGTCCTGGGTAGCCACATGCCCCATCCCCGGAACCGACCCGACCTGTACACCTCAGCCGGGGCTCACTACATTCTCGCCAGCCCAGCCTGGGTCAGGATCAGGGTACTGCTGAATCCTACTCTCCTTACAGCCCCACAGAGACGGCCTCAAGCCACTCCACTACTGAGACAGCCTCAAGCTGCTCCACACTCGAGATTGTCTCAATCTGCTCCACACATGAGATGGCCTCCAGCCCCTCCACATACGAGAAGGCCTCTAGCTGCTCCACATACGAGATGGCCTCAAGACGCTCCTGCACTAACGAGACAGCCTGAAGCCACTCCACAAGGACTCCCCGCAGAGTCGGTAGCAGTGCTGAGGACAAGGCACCAGCGACGGCCTCCTGCCGTGCCTGCAAATGAGAGACGGCCTCCAGCCGCTGTATGCCAGCACATCATCCTCCCGTGTCCACCTGCCATAGTACCGGTCTCCAGCCAGGGAGTCCACCACTGCCACCCTGGTGCCAGGGCCCTGTAGTGTCCCAGAGGACCGCAGCCCCTGGGTCCCCGACGGTGCCCTCGGCTCCCCGGGACGAGAACCTCCCCACTCCCAGCCAAGGTGACGTGGACCCTCCACCCAGCGGCTCAGAAGGCGTCTGGAGGACTTGTTTGGCCCATACCCCACAAGCCAGACCTCTGTCTGCAGCCCCCAGCACCCGGGGCCTTTCATTACGCCCACAGGGGACGACACCAACCTGCTTGGACTGCAAAGTGATCAGATGTGTAACTGTACGAGAATATACAGTGAAAGTGCCAACAGTGAAATCATTAAGTGGCCATGATCAGACAGTGCCTTAAAGTGCAGCGTGATAGAAGTAAGGCTCCCATACCCAAAGTAGTGATATTAAGATTCAACAAACTTCCCCCCACTCCTTGCACTTGTGACAACCTAGATTCTCCCCTCCCCCCCCTCCCTGTGTGCTCCTTGCAACAATGTTAAGGTATTGCCCCCACCCCCAAGTGATCATCACAAGGTTGGACTTACGGACCCTTGCGTAACCCGGAGCCAGTGTTCACAGAGACTGAATATAAGTAAATATCCTGAGCCACCTAGAATCACGCTGTGAACTGTACTGTGGACTATACTGTGGACTGCATCACTCTACACTGTGAACTGTACTGTGAATTGTACCACTCTGAATCGTGAACTGTGTCTGCCATGTATCCTGCGAGATACACTCACCCTTATTCACCTGCCCCAGAATTGATGAGTCAATAATATTGTGATAATCTTATTGTCCTTTTAGACCTTTAATGAATACACGTGTAAGGTGTTCTCTTGAGCTTTTATGCCCTGTTCCTCCTGTATTTGTCTTATCGCCCCAGTCTTGAAAAGAACCCAGTACTAGGCAAAGCATTCTAAAGATGGGAAGCCGCCCTAAAAACACCTAGCATAACAACTATTACTATTACTACTACCACTACCGTACTACTACTTCTACTACTACTACTACATAAAACGTAAATAATAATATTGTGAACAAAACAGTTATCTACATACTAACTATAATCCACCATATTTTCCACTATAACAGATTTTTTTTTTTCCCTGTGATTTGTACTTTTTCATCATAAATATGTACACACACAAACACTTTCACTAAAAAAATAAGACACTGAGTTCATCATGAAACAAACTTTCTGCTTTCATTATTCACATAAATATACAACCCGCTACTGTGAGGCTTGCCCTACCACGCCTCCTCCTCCCTCCCTCCCTCCTCCATCTCCTCCCTTTCTCCACTTCCATCTCCTCATCCATCCTATCCCCCTCTCCAGGATTGTCAATACCCTCTGAACCATTCCCATCATCGTAAATAGCAGATGAACGTACAGGGGGAAACGATGGGCACACAGTGGAGGACTCAAGCGATCCACCCTCCTCATGCAATGCATAGAGATCGACACTCATCATGGTGGTTGCTTTCCTCAGAGGAAGAGCCACTTTCTTTACTCACAGTTGGCGATAATGTCACCTTGAGTTCTCTCCTTTTCACACTGTCACTAAGGCCTTTTCTGGCCTTTGGACTTCATTGATGTCAAAATCAGCAGCTGCTGGTACTCAGCCGAGGATCTGGATACGGGGAAAAATTTTTGTGTAGGTATATCCATTGCGGAGGTAAGCAGGTAACTGGCATAACTCAGATGCATGCAGGAGGATTACCAGTGGCTGCGTGTGGTGAAAATAACCATGGAATAGTCAAACAATGCTGTAAAACACTAGATCATGTGTACATGCCACCCAGACATCCCTGGGCCATCACGTATATGAGTCACCTGGATGCCATTGCCTAGGCCCTCCATGGCCGACCACATGCAATTTGTCGTGCCTCACAGGCCGACTCCACAACCATTTTTCGAAGATTCGAAAATCGTTTTTTTTTTCCATATTGAAAAGGAAGTTCCAATGAACCTGGCAGTGCAAATTTCAATTTTCTAGACTCATCCTGTGGCGTACAATCGAATGCAGAAGTTGCATAAATTTAGGCAGCTGATACTAGTTACACATAGGTATTGCAGTCATGCAACATCGCACTTTTTTTTTTTTACCAAAAAACATTGTCATGGTGCTGAAAATTTGTGAAATAACTGGATATGTGTATTTTGAAGTTTTTCAGTACATAATAATAGTGAATGAAAAACATATGAATTTATTTTGCATTTTTCGCTGTTTATTGTGTTTATGGTAGTATCGACTTATTTTTGTAGTGTGAGTGGTGGAGTTTGTTGGAAAATGGAGGTGAGAATTTCTGTTTTCAGACCTGAATGAGATGAACGTCATCCCTTGAGTGTACAAGCTGGACTGTGAGGGTTGAAATGCGAGACTATCTGATATTCCCACCTCACATGAGCTGATTAGCAAGAAGGGAAGGGAGGCCTTTCCACCCATGAAAGCATCACGTGAACACGGAAAACTTTCCTGTTATGCTTGTTAAAGGCAAAGAATATGTAAAATGATTCAAAACTGTACAAAAAACCTGAGCAAATACGTAAAGTTACCAAGACAAAAATGTATTTTTCTCTTACCATGTCTTTTTTTGTTTATGCCTGTATCTAATCGTAAACAGGGTGGTTGTGTGTGTTTTGCAAGGGAGGGCAAAGATGATGGGTCGAGATAATGGGTGTAACTGTGTGGGTTTAGCATGGCAACGAGTGTAAAAAAAATCGCACATCCACTCGTCACGGCAGCAGGTGGTGAACTGACAAATGCGGTGTGACATGTGAGAGCATGAAGTGACGGTCAGTCTCTTGTCCCAGATGTTTGTTCACAACCTAAAAGTTTTCACAGTTTTCTACACGTTGCACTAGTACAACTAGTACAACAAACCTGTATTTGCTGTTTATGCCTGTATTTATTCACAATCGTAAACAGGGTGGTTGTGTGTATTTTGCAAGGGAAGACAAAGGTGATATTTTCTGTCTGGGTGGAGATAATGGGTGTAGTTTTGCTTCTTTAGACATGGCCACGACTGAAAAAATCGAAAATCCACTCATCACAGCAGCTGGCTCTGAACTGCTTGATAGGGTGAATGGGAATGTAGGGTAGGTCAGTCTCAAAACGTTCAGGACATTCGTTCACTTCCCATTATTTTTTTTTTTTTGCCGTTTTTTATAGGCTGCACTCAGATGATGTCTGTGGCCATTTATTGGCTAAACGTCGTCCCACGCCGGCGGCTACGGAGAGGTTACAAGCAGTGGCCATGCATTTTGGTCATCTCTGGGGGGTTCACTCAGACCCTGACTTGTATCTCTATGGTCATAGAATATCCTGCATGGAAGACTGTTGGTTTCTATGTCTTCTATGGGTATTTAATAGACGATTAACTTAAGTTCCTCCTACTCGTTTGACATTCGTTCTGTTAAGGCAGTTTTGAGTCTTCTGAGGGTTTTGGCTCATACTTCTTAAGGTTCTCACTGTCAGACACTCCTCTTCCCACTGTCAGACCCTCCTCCTTCTCTTCCCATTGTCAGAACCTCCTTCTCTTGCATGGGAACTTTATCCTTCCTAAACTTGAATATGGCTGTGAAACCTAGTTCTTTTCAAGATACCCATCACCGGTTGTTAGATTCAGTGGATCATGCTGGTGTAAGTCTGACAACTAGGGCATTCAGGTCATCCCCGATTTCGAGTTTGTTGGTGCATGTTGATGTCTTCCCTTTGGATTTACATCACCCGTCACTGAAGATGAGATGTTGGTACCGTTTCACTGCCCACTGGACTCTGTTCCTTGTGCCATGGTATCTAAGCATTCCCAATCTTCTGTTTATGGCACTTGTCCTAGTTTCCCGAAGCCCTTTGGTTACATGGTGCGGTTTGTTATGTTAGCCCTCTCTGTTCCAAGACTGGCAGTTTGTCCACATTGCATCTTGAGGGTGGATTTTTGGCTACTTCCTTATGTGACAGTTCCTAGGTCTATTCTTGGTAAAAAAAAAAAAAAAAAGCTCATTTTCCTCTCAGGTGTCCCTCTCTCTCTCTCTCTCTCTCTCTCTCTTTTGAGCATGCCTCTGCTCAGGATGGCTCCATCCCTTTCTATACTGACGGATCTAAGACTGATACCGGAGTAGGTTTTGGTGTCGTCTGCCCTTCCTTCACACAGGGTGGTAGCCTTCCTAGTATTGCTTCAGTATAAACAGCAGAACTTGCTGTGATTTTATATGCTTTCCAAATCATTTTTATCCTCCTACAATCTGTTGTTGTGATTTTGACTGAGTCCCACCATGCTCTTCCTACTGTGGAGTCTTCTAATTCATCCCACCCACTGGTTTTATCAATTTTAGAGTGGCTTTTTCTCCTTGGCCATAATGGCTGTCACGTAGATTTCTGTTGGATTCAAACACACGTTGGAGTGGAGGACTGTGAGAGAGTGGATACATTAGCTAAAGCTACATCATCTCGGTGGCCCCCTACAAACTATCCGCTTCACGTTTCCTATATGACACCTTCCTTAACGTATGCAATTCATACTTGTTGGCAGACACAGTGGGATACGGTTGCTCATAATAAATTAACCCTCTCATGCACAATAAGTTTCAGTAAGTTTTCTGACACACGATTATATCCACCTGGCTGCCCGTGTGTGGCAAATAACATCTATTCTCCACCCAAACATCAACATACTGCCATGAAACGTATCTCATCTTATTCGTCGATGTTTGTTCTACTTGATAAGCACCACAAAAAAACAGGAAAACACAAAAACATTAGGCGGCCGTGAATAAACATTTTGCCATTCGATTGCTTTCCATCATACAGGAAAATGTTATTGGGAGTTTTGATAGACAATTTCATCAGCTTTCTAATGACACAAATCCGGTTGTAGTACGGTTTGTAGTTTTCGAGAAAATAGCAAAAAATGAAAGCCATTTTTGTAAAAAAAAATTCAGGGAGCTTTTCTGAAGAACTTTTCTTGCACACCTTATATTTTTATTGCACATTATGCAGAATTTCATAAGCTTTCTCATGAGCACCGCTGGTTTCGATACGCCGCATAGTTTTCGAGTAAATCACCAAAAACGACTGGGTACTCATGGCTATGCGTCACTTTCGTGATGCGCGCATAGCATACGCTATATTCCCACCTATGTAACAATGAATTCTTGTCATAGATATTACATTGTTATGTCCTGTACATACGTAGAATTTACTGCTCTTTATCATGGTTCTAACAGGAAATCGATACGTCCAATAGTTTTCAAGTAATTGGCCGACAAAATGAGATTATTCCTCCGAGCGCTTTCAACTTTTACCGCAAGCGGGGAAAAAAAATAGTCTGTTCCCCCGCCATTTTTCTACAAAATATGCTCCCAAAGGCTTATATTCTGGCAATGAACTTACATAAGATTTACTGCTCTTTATCAGGTTTCTTACAGGAAGTCGATATGTCCAATGGTTTTCAAGTAATAGGACGACAAAGCTAGATTACTCTTCCAATCGCTACCTACTTTTACCGCAAGCGAAAAAAAAAAAAACTGTCTTCCCCCCCCTTTGCCTGAAGACTATGCTCCCAAAGCTTTTTTTTTTTTTTTTTTTTTTTAAGTGCAGACTAATATCTTCCAGGGTTGTTTTTTTTTGTTATACCCTACTACACATGGACACTACTTTTTTCTTGTTACTGCTAATGAAGCTGTACTTTGTCATATGTGTAATACAGAGGAAAATGGTTATTTGTGTGAAAGTTATAGGGGTACTGATAATAGGTCAATATACATATCAACAAAATTTGGAGAACTCACTTTCTCCAGGAATGTTGATGGGCCTGAAGGATCTTCTGGGATTTGAAGGTGAGGAGTTATGTAGAGTGTGTGTGTGTGTGTGTGTGTGTGTGTACACTCCACTAGGGAATACTTCTCTTGATATGGAACCGTTCGAAGCAATCACCGACGCAAAGTGCCACACCACAAACAGGACACATGTGACTTGTGTCCTTCCTCATCTTTGCAGGGAACACATGGCACACAGCAGCCTACTTCGGTTTGGGATCCTCTCCTCTCGATGGCCCAGTGTGTTACCCAACCGCACTCTGTCGTTGATGAATTGACGACACTTTGTTGGATGTCCTCCTGGTGTTCCCCGGTCCTGTTGTCCTGGAGGTGCAGCTGCAGGCCCGGGCATGGCAGTGGCAGCAGGTTCTCCCAATGGACCAGGAACTGGTGATAGTTCTTTCAGCACCTGTGCTGGTCCTGCAGGTGATGGTGGTGCTGACTCCTGTGCTGGCCCTCCCCCTGGAGATGGTGGTGACAGGAAAATAAGAGTAAAAGTAGATTATGTATATTCCAATTTCCACTCAATTAATGCTGGCGTGCCGCAGGGAACAGTTCTGGCGCCAACCCTGTTCCTGGTTCATATACACGATCTCTTATCTGTCACCCACAATCCCATCCACTCATATGCAGATGACTCAACAGTACATGGTTCATTCACACTCAGACACCCATTTACAAAGTCTAATATCTCTACCTCTCAACTCAGTACATCCGTCTCCATAAATCAAGACCTATCTGCGATCAATGAACAGGGACAAAACAACCTTGTCTCATCTAATGCTAGTAAAACAAATTATATACAATTTACTAATAGACAGATATTGCCAGATTCGTATATTACCTTCAGTACTACTAATAATTCCATCTCCAAAATTATTGAAATTCTCAGTGTCTCACCAATGCCCTTAGCTGGACCTCTCATGTTAGGTGACTTGCTAAGACCATCTCAAAGAAACTTGGACTTCTGTACAGAGTCCGTAACTTCTTCACTGACGAGCAGTTAGCTGTAATTTATAAGAGTCGTGCGCTTTCAGCTTGAATATTGCTTACCCTTGTGGAATGGATGTGGAGAGGTTGCATTAAAACAATTAGACAAAATTCAGAACAAGGCTATTAGAATTATTAACAACCCTGCCATTACAAATAAACTACCTTCCCTACAAGTAGGAGGGAATGTTGCCTCCCTTGCATTATTTTACAGGTATTTTTATGGCAAATGCTCAGACGAAGTTGTGTCCATGGAGCCACCTCTCCATGGCTTACCTTTTGCTACACGGGCATCTGGTAGTGCTCATGACTGGAATGTCACTCAGCCATATTGCAGAACTTCTGCCTATCAGAATTCCTTCATTTCCCATACTGCATCTCTTTGGAACTCACATCCCCAGAGTTGTTTCCCTCCAACCTTCAACCTACAGCTGTTCAAGTCTAACTGTTACAGATTTTTTATGGACAGAGGACACCAGTAATCTGGTGTATGGATTATTGTTTTTTATAATTTTTATTTCTTTCCTCTGTTCTCTTATTTAAAAAAAAAGTCAGACCAAGGTACAGTACCTGTTCAGTGACGTCCGTTGTTCGTAGGCATCCCTATCTCCAGAGCACACCTGCTGCTAAAGTATCGCTAACCAACACTATGCACCCAAACAAATACTTGCGGCACAGGTCACGTACATTCTATATAAAGTATAAGTTATTACTAAATGTCAGAGCAAGATACAGTACCTGTTCAATGATGTAAGAAAAGTTAAGGGCCCTCAGGAATGCATTTCAGGAATTAGTACAGTATATATATATATATATATATATATATATATATATATATATATATATATATATAGACAGATAGATAGATATAGATATAGATATAGAATAATACCTTTAATATCCAGACACCCAATAACCAGACTCCCCAGTCTCCGGATATTTTGGGCCCAGGCCTTCGGAACCCAAAAATGGCCAAAAAATGTAAAAAAGAAAAAAAAAAATCTGACATTGTTTTCAACCATACATTGAATTTGGTGCGTGGCACTGAACAGTTGTGTTTACGCATGGCCTCTTGCTTCCTCCCCTCCCCAGTTACTGCCTAACTACCATCCTGACTAGATGCTCATCGCAATGGATTTGTTTTTGTGAATATACAGTGAATGAACTGCAATACCTTGCCACTAGACCACATGGGAATTTACAGTGTTGTGCGGTGTTAAGAAATTAAAATTAAGAGTGCAAAGGATTAAGTGCAGGGTGCAAATTGGCGGTTCCAACTGGCGTGGCGCAAGTAAGAACAGAATGTGTAGTGTTAAACAATTAAAATTCACAGCGCAAAGGATTAAGCGCAGCACAACACTGGATTACTGTACATGCTTCAACAGCATTGTCACCACTCCCAGAGTCTTAGAGGACGTGGGTTAATCTTCGTAACGGCCATGGACGTGTTGTAAGTACCCTGTACAATGTTAAATATTTTCCATACTCACTTCTAATTCCTCATTCCCTGGATCCTTTTCATCTGTTTAATGCTTTCAGTTCATTATTTGTGTTAATAGGATCTTAAATAGGTGCTATGCATGGCCGGTAGGGAGTTATGTAGGTTGTTTTCTGAGATAGGCTAGTTTAGGGTCGATACGTACCAGTCCAGGAGGCATTTTCCCAGTATCCAGACAAACCCACTTTCCGGACATGCCTTTGGCTCCATTACATCAGATATTGGAGGGATTACTTGTGTGTATATATATATATATATATATATATATATATATATATATATATATATATAGAGAGAGAGAGAGAGAGAGAGAGAGAGAGAGAGATGTATCGATGTATTGGTATAGGTGGTATCAGCCCATTTTTAGAGTATAGGTATCGGAATCGGTATCAGCTGATTTTCTGCTGATACTACCGATACTAAAAGAAATTAAGTGTGTAGCTTATCACTCACTGGAAGTTATTTTGTTAAACTGAATTTGGATGTTTTATGGGGATGAAGAATAAATTATTGGTAATATCCAGTTATTTAGTATCATATTATTTTGAACACATGGTGCATAGTAATATAGTAAATTCTTTGGTAATGTGCCACATCTGCCACCATGGACATGTACAAGACAGGTTGGTAGCCTCGCATCAGTGGCTCAAGACCCTGCCACAGCCCTCACACGGCAAACACCACCCTCCCTCACTGGTTTCGTTATTGGTAGTAGTATCGGTATTGGTCCAATTTTGTGGTATCAGTAAAAATTTGGTATCGGTACATCTTTAATATATATATATATATATATATATATATATATATATATATATATATATATATATATATATATATATTGCTAAGTGTTTTTAGGGCAGCTTCCTGTCCTAGCAACACCTGGAGTAATGCTGGGTTCCTTTTCTAGACTGAGGCTAAGACTCAAGGTGAGAAGGACAGGGCACAAAACACAGGACAACAACCTTACACGTATATTGCCAAATTATTAACCCATGGAGAGCAACGATCGTTAAGTAGGTACACACACATCATCGTCTTGGAAATGTTCGTTTGCATCCGGCAATATATATATATATATATATATATATATATATATATATATATATATATATATATGTGTATATATGACCACATAAAGTCACGTGGTGGTGAGATAAAATGGCCAAAAGATGAACAATGGGTGGCACGAGCAACCCACAATCTGCAGTGAGTGAGGTAAGGAGCTGGACATTATCTGGGAAAAAGAGCCTACATTTACCTTGGTCTTGGGCAATAATTACTGATTACTGTATCATCAACCCTCTCTCTCTCTCTCTCAAACTACGATAAATTACCTTACGCACTGACTGAAGAGCATACATTATTATACAGTTTACCCTAACTCTCTCTCTCTCTCCCTCTCTCTCTCTATCTATCTATCTATCTATCTGTCTATCTCTGTCTCCGAGAGAGGATGGGAGTGGAGAATGAAAGACAAGAGGGACGTCATTCATTCATGCCAAGGGACAAAGGGAAGCTATGCCATTCCTCTATTATATTCTCTCTCTCTCTCTCTCTCTCTCTCTCTCTCTCTCTCAAACTACGATAAATTACCTTACACACTGACAACAAAGCATACATTATTTTCCAATTTACCCATACCTCTCTCCCTCTCTCTTTTTCTGTCTGTCTGTCTGTCTGTCTGTCTCTCTCTCTCTCGTGTGTGTGTGTGTGTTTTCGTGCACAGATCCCTTAGCGCCTGGTGTGGGGTTGCCGGTGTCACGTGAGGAAAATGAGGAAAATTTACGAGTGTGCTCCATGGTGTGCGCGCGCACATATTCTAAGCGTATATGGGGTAGTGCGTGGGTGGTATCAAGAGTTGCCACCTGCCCCTATTTCCATACAAATTTCAGCAACCTACTCGTGGCACGGTTTTGGTACGCCTGTCAAAATTGCTTTCATTTGAGGCCTATCGCTTTCGACTCATAAGTCCCAAATGAGGCTTATCGCTCTCAACGGGTTAATACAGGGCAGCTAGATATCTCACAAGACTCTATACAAAGGCAAAGCTCAAGTTGGTATGGATATTATAGGTACTGCACAGGATACCAGCCGTCTTGGAGTTAAGTGGACAGACACTGCACTTAAGTGAAACTGAAAGTACACTTAATTATTACGATGCATATCTCAATTATAATTAATACATGTCCCGTATGTCTTTGGTGGAGTGGGGTAATAAGGTATTGTCACTGTCTCTACTTGCACTTAGAACTGTTCACTTTATTCAATTAGCTCCATCTTTCACTTTTACTATCTCTTTACGGGCATGGAAGTCACAGTCACAATCAAGATACAGAGCAAGGAAGCGGCCGCTGGTGGCAGCTCACAGGCGTCAGCTTAGGTGAGTCGAGTCCTCTCAGGCTCGTTTAGGGGGCACGGAACTACCTGTGGGGGCAGAGGGCGTCGTCCATTGGCTGGGGCTTTATTCGGGTATGGCAAAGGGCCCCACACTTGTGGGGCTAGGTACATTTTTTTTTTTAATGTAAGGAACAAGGAACCAAAGGCCATGAGCCTGCAAAACAGTTCCTTCTAAGAAAAAAAAAATACAAAAGAGAGACAAATTCAAGATCTGTTCATTATGAGATGCCTGAAAACACTGCCTTTGAAAGACTGGAGATCATAGGAAGTAGGAAAGACAGACAGGGAGACAGTTCCAGAGCTGACCCGTTGCAGAAATAAAGGACTGGGAGTAAGAGTTAACTCTTGCATTGGAGAGTTAGACAGAAAAGGGATGAGAGTTTATTGCTAGATGGATGCTAGCACCCATCGTAGAGGTGGAGGGATGCAAGCAGACAGTTTAGAGAAACAATTACCATGGAAGTAGCGAGAGAAAAGAGATAAAGAGGCAAACTTGCAGCGGAAAGACAGAGGTTGAAGGGAGCCAGTAAGAGAAGCAGAGTTAATGAGACGAAATGCCTTAGACTCCACCCTATTAAGAAGAGCTGTATGTGGGAAGCCTCCCTACACATGAGAGTTGTACTCCATACCGGGGCGAATAAATCCCGTGTATAAAGTCAACAACTGTGCAGGGGTAAAGAAGGTACGAAGTCGGCTTAGCACACCTAATCTCTTGCAAGCAGATTTTACCAGAGATATAATATGATCATTCCAAGGTAAATCCCGAGTGAATGAAACCCCAAGCATGTTCATGGATGATGCTGGATTGAGCTGGATATTACCAAATTTTAGTGGGTACTCCTGTGGAGGATTTTGTCAGGTTGGTAGGTGTCAAAACTGAGTCTTAGATACATTAAAAACAACAAGATCATTTTTACCCCAGTCAGAGATATGAGCCAGGTGAGACATTAGGAGTGCCATGGCCTCATCCCTTGTTTATTGAAAGTAACTCCTGGGATGGACGTTGTGGGAACCGAATGGAAAGGTAAAGAGTGGCATCATCAGCATACGAGTGGATAGGGTTAGATGTACAGTTTAGAAGGTCATTGATGAATAAAAGGAAGAGAGTTAGTGATAGGACAGAGCCCTAAGGATCACCACTGTTAATAGAGCTAGGGGAAGAACAATGGCCATCTACAACACCGGCTATAGAACGACCAGAAAGGAAGCTGTAGATGAAGGCACACATAGAAAGATAGAAACCGTAAGAGGGCAGTTTGGAAATTAAAGATTTGTAACAGACTCGATTGAAAGCCTTTGAGATGCCAAGTGCAATGGCAAAGCTTTCGCCAAAGTCCCGAAAGGAGGATGGCCAGGAGTCTGAAAGGTAGGTGAGAAGATAGCCAGTCGAGCGTCCCTGACGGAACCCATACTGACAATCAGAAAGAAGGTTGTGATAGGAAGGATGTTTTAAAATTTTTCTGTTAAGAATTGACTAAAAAACTTTAGAGATACAGGATGTCAGAGCAATTGGAGGACAGTTAGAAGGTTGGGAATGGTCACTCTTCTTTGGGACTGGCTGAATGAGAGCAAACTTCCAGCAAGAAGGAAAGGTGCAAGTTGAAAGACAAAGGCGAAAGAGGTTACCTAGGCAGGGTGTAAGCACAGAAGCACAGTTCTTGTGGACAACAGGAGGGACTCCATCTGACCCATATGCCTTGTTAGTACTGAGGCCAGTGATGGCAGAAAATACATCAGCTGAAGGAATTTTAAAAGAAATTTTTCAGGGAGTCATTGTGCCAAAGGTTCTCCACTCTATGGCTCAGTGATTGGAGGTGGCTCTTGCCTGGCTTCACATGGGCACTTGCAGCTTATGTGTAGGTTCCTGATGTGTGGCGGGACTCAGTCGTATTGAGATGAATGCCCTTTTCCCCTTATTGTCCGTCACTTGCTGGTCGAGTGTCTAAGTCTGGGGGAGTCCCTACATCAGAGATTCCTCCATAGGCATAAGCGAGCAGAAGGCCTCTGCTGTCTGTTCTTTTGCTTCGAGGAGACTATGGCGATTTTATGAATGTTTTTAGTTTTCTTCTGGATGAGGGCTTCCTCCCACTTTTATTGTTCATTGATATTTAACCCTCTCGCTCACGATAATTATTCAGTAAGTTTCGGTGCTCCATGCAGAACTAAACCCCAACTCAGGCTGCCTCCGCTTGGGCAGAAAGGAAAAAAATTCTATGGCCAAATTTACCCTCAGAAAATGAATATATTGTTATAAATCGCATCCCATCATCTTTGTTGATGTTTATACTATCAGATAAGCCAAAAAAAAAAAAAAGAGAGATAAATAAATGTACAGAAATGAAGCGAGAATAAACCTTAGTCAGGTGAAAACTAACTTCCAACAACTTTCCAACATCACCGTGAAAATTTTTTCCCGGGATGCGTAGTAGCAGAGTACATGTCTATATGCAGAATTTCACGAGCTTTCCAATGAGCCCTGTAACGATTTGATTAGCCGAATAGTTTTCAAATAAATTA
Source organism: Coenobita brevimanus (assembly GCF_032717465.1). Classification (NCBI taxonomy): domain Eukaryota; kingdom Metazoa; phylum Arthropoda; class Malacostraca; order Decapoda; family Coenobitidae; genus Coenobita; species Coenobita brevimanus. Next base: position 11,302,922 of record NC_137001.1, read on the forward strand.
GAAAAACTAAAAAAATTGCCCCAAAAGCTTGATTTGTTTATTATTTCGTATGTTATTAGTAACACTGTAACAAACATATATATATAAATTATTTCCAGTTTTGTATCTCAAAGGTTAAGGAAGCCCATGATATATTTCACAGTATTATTGAGAAAATGAATTTTGAAAAGTGACGATGGGATGCATGCGGTGACAGCACATACGCTCCAGCCCATAGGCTAAGTATGCTCATCTTTTGGAACTTTTCCCAAAATAATTATTTGGACAATTACGTTACTTTGCTTTACAAAAGTATGCATAAGAAATCATCAGCTTGATCATGCTTTCTTTGGATTTTTTATGCGACCTATAGTTTAGGAGTAAAATGACTGAGAGAGTAGCATTGAAATGCACGACATTTTCCCGATGAGAAATATATAGTAAACACACAATTTATACCTTACAATACAATAGTATAAAAACTTGACAAATGAACTGGTTACTCACGTCCTCTAGCAGTGTTGTAGTGTTTCTTGAGAGTAGATTGAGTTGCAGAGAGGAGGAAAAGTATGATCACAGCCTGTGTGTGTGTGTGTGTGTGTGTGTGTGTGTGTGTGTGTGTTTACGATGTGATTTACTGCTGTCTGATGGTTGTGGTATAAATGGTTGTGGTGGAAATGGTTGTGGAGGAGATGGTTGCGGTGCTGCTGCTGCTGCTTCTGATGATGATGATGATGGCTGAACTTCAGCGGAAATGAAGTCTGAAGGGGACAGCGACTTCGATGATTTTGTAGAGGAAGATGATATAGAAATATCTTGGATGGGTGGTGAGATGTTGGCAGGTTGGAGTGTTGTGAGAATGTAGGGTGACTGAGGGGGTAGCGAGGCCAGTGTTTACGGTGGGGGGATGGATGGAGGTGGCGAAAATACGGCTCAATCTCCGAGGTCATGATGGTTCCAGTGGTGGTAGGAGTGATACCAGTGGTGGTAGGAGTGGTGGCAGTGATAACAGTGGTGGCAGTTGTCATAGTAGTGATGGCGATGGTGACGGGAGTAGTGGCAGTGGTGACAGCAGTGGTGAAAGAGGTGGTGATAGTGATGGTGCTACTGCCTGTAATGTTAATTGCCGCGGCCTTGACCGCAGCTTTCATTTAGCTCTTCCACTGGGTGCAGTTTTTGCTCTCCTTTTCCTCTTCCTCACTCTCTCCTCCTCACCACTATCAGATTCACTCTCACTGCTTTCTTCACTTTCACTTGCTCTAAACAAGTATTTTATGTACTCCTTCTCTGATAAACCCTTGCGTGACACTGTAGTTTTATTATAACAGGAGGGGAATTATAAAAATCGGTTACGATTTTTCAAATTTGGCTTTCTTTAAATATATATAAGAAACACTTATAAACCTTCGTTACAAGCACACTGCACTATATATATATATATATATATATATATATATATATATATATATATAACACTATCACTATAATACATGTAAGGTATGGACGGTGTGGTAATAGAAAACGGGGAATAAGATGGCTGGCTGCATGCTCAAACACCCTCCGAGACTGACTGCCAAGAGGACACTGAGCTGAAAATAGGCCGCTTGTCCTTGCAATAAGCTGGCGGATGTTGCCATATATTTCCCGTAGACCTGGCTACCCTCACCTTTGACTCACCAAATTTTGACGCAATGTCATCTGCAGGAAATGTTTCTACTATCATTTATAGGGAAGCTGCATCATATTGTGTCATTGGTTACCCTTCAGATTGCAAAGACTATGACTCGCATTGCATCATCATGTGTGAAAGGGTTAACTAACTATTCTGTTGTTATTTTTATTTTTCTTTGTATAAAAAAATATTCAATTTGTTTTGAGGATACAGAAAAAGAATTGTGGCACATTTTTTCTTTATTGTTGTCCTGTGGCCCATGACCTTGGAAGTTGTGCTGCCAGTTTTTTTTTTACTATATTTAAATAAGCAGTCAATCAAGCTGCCAACATATCAACCCTTAAACCCGGGGTTGTTTTGGCTTGACTTGCGTGTCTCGAGGGCATATTCGCGCTCCAACAGACTCTCTAAAAATATTTGCCAAAAATCAGTTATTAGTCCTAGATTATTAAAATTAAGTATGCTTATGGCACATGCATTCAGCTTTCTCCTGGGATGTTTGTTGAGCCTTGGTCGAGTGCCGTAGAACTTGTGGAGACCTCTGAAGTTGGGTAACGAAGTCTCCATTTTACACTTCCCAACAACCAGTAATGTGATTACCACAGCCTGACATTATCACTAGAAACACTATTCTATAATTCTCAAATAGTTTGGAATCCATACTCCAAAAAAAAAAACTGTGAAAGCAATGAAAATTACGAGCGCATATGACCTTCCCACTTGCGCTCATTCGCCGCTGGTGTTCTTCATTTATTATTCATAAAAACACTCACAGTTTATATTTCTATTACTAAATAACATTTATATATATCTTCAGTCTTTATCCATAAGTTTCCTTCAGTAATAGTAGTTTATTGTCACTGCAGGCACTCAATTTCTCTTTCAGTAAAATACGTAGCATTCACTTTCTCATCCTGTATACTAGCGTTGAGAGTGAATCTGCCACTTTCACTTCCTCTTTCATAACTCATAGTATTCATACATGCTAGAGTGAAACTTTCACTTTCATTACTGGTATATATACTCGTATTCTTATATTACTACCATACTCATTTACATTTCTATTTACATTCTCTATTTTATTTCCACTATTTCCATTTCTGTTTTATTTACACTGTGTTATACACTGTTACTTGCAGTAGCTTATAAAACTATTTTCCACTGTTCACTTATATTTACATTCATTGCTTTCACTTGCTGTTTACACATTATTTACACATTATTTATATTTCCACTTGCACTGTTTTACTCACCAGAAAGATCGTAGTCACTCTCTATCATTTTCATTGACAAATTATCCAGTTGACGTTCCACAGCAGTCACTTAGCCCTTTACCCCTTTCCCCACGAGGTTTAGTAGGGGGGTAGAGGTCATAGGGCCCATTGCATGGGGCAAAAAAGCAGCGGAATTGGACAGGCGCTAATCCGACGTGGTTTCACCTTGAATGATGACAGTAAACTGAATATAGTGTAGTGGCCTAGGGAGAGTGCAATGCTGTCAATGTCAGCATGGTGACAGCTTCTATTATATATGCTATGAAATGATTGGCAGGAAATCTAGACAATACATAATAAATTAGATGGTTCCGGGTGAATGTAAATATCACTTAAGGCTTCTCCCTTCCTTTCTTATATATATTTTTATTACGAGAATAAATTATACGGCATATTTCAAGGGGAAATAAACAGCGAAAATTAGCGAATGAGTGCACGTGAGGTGTTGTCAGGTGATAATTAGTCAATCCCAGGTGTATGGCACTATTACTTACCTTATTTCTTTTTTGTATATATTATTCGGTATAAGAATAGGGCATAGGGCTTATTTCAATGGATGAAATCAGTGGAAAATTCCAGGGAAGATTTACTTAGCGTAGCACGGCCGGGCAGGCGAGAGGAGAGGGTAATGGAGGGGAGGTAGGGAGGGGAGTCAAGAACAGGGAGAAATGGCTAAATTGTCAGCAATGGATGGGAGTACAGATGAGATTAGGAGTGCTGACTATTGTTGGACATTGGCAGTACTGATAGATGATACAAGCCACCACTTGAAAGCCTGGGCGAATTCAAAATAACACAGAATCACAAAAGTGACACCCCGCAGTATGATCCCTTGCTCCCAAGCATCACGAAAGTGACGCCCCGCGGTTAAGGGGTTAAAAAAAACACCAGTACCAATACACCAGTCCTGAACGAGGCAGCCCTAGCATATATTCAACATCAACGTTGGATTTTGCTGCTGAAATGGTGAATTGGATGTGCATGATTCGTGGGGGGCCGTTAGTGTAGTGCCACAAATTTAATATTCATGTATGTGTTTAGAGGTACTGTAATTTTTTAAGTTAGATAGGGTGTAACCTGAATACCAGTCTATAAATTCCTGTTCTAAATAGTAATTCATATGTTAATGATTAATGTAGGGTTAACTTTATTTTTTATATGTATGTATCTCTGTATCTATGCATTGGGTGATGTAGTTGTGGATGTTGAGCTATGGGAATTCCTCCGTCTGGTCGAGTAATGAATAACAGATGCGCGCAGCTTTTCTCCTTGTTGTTGTTGGGCACCGAGTTTAAACCTTAAACAGAGTAATGATGAGTATACAATTCCTTCCGTATCCTAGTTGTGAAATGCTTACTAATGAAGCTGCTAGAACCCAAATATGTAAGATTAAGAGTCAAAAAGACCTAAATAATGTCATTTGTGAGGATTTAATAGTCCCGCTTACCTTAGCCGTCACTAGATGGCATAAGCTGCCCCAAAATTCAAGGCGGGATAGTGGTAAAATCAGTATCTAAATTAAGTAAGGACTGAATCCCAAATTTTCCCCAATTTAATGAAAAGTCCTGGCGTCATGGGTATACCGCTAAATAAATTGTGAAGAGAATTGAAACCCACCATATTTCAAAAACACCACCTCATTTGACCTAGCAGTGGCGTCGCGGACGTACCAAGGAAGCCCCACTTGAGGCCCAGACGTCGTGTATAATGGACGTTGGTTCAGGTGAGCTGTCCACATTTCTCCTTTCCCCACCCCCCTTTTTTCTTTGTTTAATCCTTACTTGGCATGGACCATATGAAGTAACATTGTCAAAAGTTTAACGTAGACTTGAGGCCCAGACGTCGTGTATAATGGATGTTGGTTCAGTCCCCAGACACCGGCGATGCCAGTGTGAGCACGAGGCCTCCCCGTGGTACTGTCCATAGACGTGAACATACACACACTACCCATGAATTATTTTATAAACCAAATGTAATTGAAATAGTATCATTGATCTATCAAGTGAACTTTTTTTGTAAATAAGGAATAGAAATTTAAAAGTGATGTAATCTGGTAACAGAAAGGCGAAATTCAAAACCATTAACTGTTTTCTTTCTTAATGTTAGAAAATTAGGAGCATGGAAGGGAACTTAGTGGTTGTGAGCAATAATGTAATTTTGAATTGTACCTCGAGGCTAAATAAGCCAGAGTGATTATGTATTCTTGGTGATTATACAATTTTTTAATTGTACCTCGAGGCTAAACAAGCCCGAGTGATTACGTATTCTTGGTGATTAAGCAATTTTTGAATTGTACCTCGAGGCTAAACAAGCCCAAGTGATTATGCATTTTTGGTGATTATGTAGTAATGATGATTACGAACTATTAATAATTATGAATGGAAAGTGTTTGTGGATTATCGAGAATTACATGATGAGAGTATACCATTCGGACGAGATAGAACACAAGTAATTATTTTTGTTGGTTCGAGGCTAGGCCAGCCCGAAAAGACAATCCAAGCTCGTAAACAGGTCCCTGTCTTGAGGCTATTGTCGAGCCCAAGAGTAACTGACAGAAAGGAAGCAAGGTACAATGACCTTATAAATCGCTTGTATGTATCAAATTGTTTTCGCCTGGTGACAATGTTGGAGGAATGATCATCCAAACCATGGTTTTAATGTACAATCTTCTTTCATATTACAAAGGGTCATGTAATTAAAATGTCTTTTGAAAACCAGCATAAAAATTATTAAAGTAGAGTAAAGTATATGTCATTTTCTTTCTTGGTGTACCTAATCAAGGAAATTATGTCCTCATGCCTAATTCACTCCCCTTCCAATTCAAGATTCCTTCGCTGAGGGAACGACGACCACCTGTGGTACTGACTAAATCTAGGTTCGGCCAAAAACTACAAACGCTACCAAAATTCTCTTAAACAGTTATCATCCACCATACCAAGTCAAAATACCACCCCCTCCCCCCTTTTGTTTTATTGAAATGAATTTTTTTTCTATTAACCAAGGAGGGGAGACTAAGTCGAGTACCACCTGAATTATCAATGGGTAAGTTGACCAGTACCAACAACCGGTAAGATTATAAATCCGTCATTACTCTGGATGAACAATAAAGGTGGGATTGAAAAATCCTACCGTTACACTGGCGGCAATAGCGGTGGGATATTCATCATTCCCAAATTAGTGGCGTTGGTGAGAAAGTGAAGGGAAGTGAATAGTAAAGAGGAGTGAGAATGTTAAGGGTAGCATTGGCTGATCATTCCTCAATACCTCCACAACTCTATATTCAGAACATCCTGGTAGTAATGAAATTCAAATAGTGTACTAGTGGGTATTACTCCTGAGGAAGGGGGGAAAAGAATACTTCCCCAGTATCCCTGCTTGTCGTAAGAGGCGACTAAAGAGGGCCTTTTATCTCGAGTCTGTCTCTTTACTGTCCTCTTCTGCTTTTCTGTCCTACCTCTCGTCTTGATATTTCCATGTTTCCTAAGCTTGGTGCTAATTCTTCACTTTTCCTTCCTTCCTTCCAGCTTAGAATGTTAAGGGTTAGGTAATTATATGTTCTCTAGACAAATATTACCCAGAGACAAACATACACAAAACATCATACACTGTCTTGGGCAATACTTCATCGACTTTTTGGGACGTCACGAGGTATCGTCCTGGACAACGGAGGAGAACGCAGAAGGTTGGAGTCAATGGCTTGGTGTGGGCGAAGGAAGAGACCATACAGCCGGGTAACTGTAGGAAACTGAATGCCAAATGGGACGGCCCGTATAAAGTGATTGAAGTGCTGCTAGATGGAAGTGTTTATATCACTGAAAATGTATTTAGTGGAAAAAAATACAAAGGGCCGCTGAAAAGGTAAAACCATATTACGGTACCGAGGAATGGCTCTTAGAGCCGTTGCAACAGGAGCTCGCCCTGGAGCCCGAAGATGAGCGATTACCACCGCGAGTGAGGAATGCCCCTCGGAGGCTCATAGAGGAGTGTTAGTTAGAAAAGTAGATAAGTGCATGAGACGAATGTTGTGAAACATAACTGCTTAAAGTTATGTTCCGGGTGGACTCATCCCCGAGGAGAGGGTGTAAAAAGGAAAAGAGAGAAGAGTTCCTGTTGGAACCGGGAAGTGCCTTACTTCGAGGGGAGTGATTAATCCCCTCACCTTACAGTTAGCACGGTTTGTGAGGTAGTGGAGTCTTCAGGACAAAATGAGCACTCACCTCTTGCGGGCAGAAAGCTGGAAATAAAAGGACAGAGTGAATGTGATTGCGAATGGAAGAGTGGAAGGAAGCATCTCCTGTGGTGATCTCACTCTCGAGAGACCCTGTCAAGCTCAGGTGAGCAACAAGCTATCCTCCAAAACCTGAGGCTGACTGGGGCATAAATTCCCTCATAACATCCCGGGTAAGGAGTGATCATACCTCCTAATGAAGTGAGTAAGCGACCTTCCATGGTACGCATCAGGTGTTTAATGTGGACCGACAAGTGCCACCAATTGTGGGGAAAAGTATTCCAATTCAAAGTGTTCATAGCAGTTATCAGAGTAACAACATTCCATCCATGCACATGTCATAGAAGATTGACTTGGGTAAAATTTGTCTTCCGAACATGGGAGCCGTGTAGTGCCACAAATTTAATATTCATGTATGTGTTTAGAGGTACTGTAATTTTTAAGTTAGATAGGGTGTAACCTGAATACCAGTCTATAAATTCCTGTTCTAAATAGTAATTCATATGTTAATGATTAATGTAGGGTTAACTTTATTTTTTATATGTATGTATCTCTGTATCTATGCATTGGGTGATATAGTTGTGGATGTTGAGCTATGGGAATTCCTCCGTCTGGTCGAGTAATGAATAACAGATGCGCGCAGCTTTTTTCCTTGTCGTTGTTGGGCGCCGAGTTTAAACCTTAAACAGAGTAATGATGAGTATACAATTCCTTCCGTATCCTAGTTGTGAAATGCTTACTAATGAAGCTGCTAGAACCCAAATATGTAAGATTAAGAGTCAAAAAGGCCTAAATAATGTCATTTGTGAGGATTTAATAGTCCCGCTTACCTTAGCCGTCACTAGATGGCATAAGCTGCCCCAAAATTCAAGGCGGGATAGTGGTAAAATCAGTATCTAAATTAAGTAAGGATTGAATCCCAAATTTTCCCCAATTCAATCAAAAGTCCTGGCGTCATGGGTACACCGCTAAATAAATTGTGAAGAGAATTGAAACCCACCATATTTCAAAAGCACCACCTCATTTGACCTAGCAGTGGCGTCGCGGACGTACCAAGGAAGCCCCACTTGAGGCCCAGACGTCGTGTATAATGGACGTTGGTTCAGTCCCCAGACACCAGCGACGTCAGTGTGAGCACGAGGCCTCCCCGTGGTATTGTCCAGAGAAGTGAACATACACACTTACACTACCCATGAATTATTTTATGAACTAAATGTAATTGAAATAGTGTCATTGATCTATCAAGTGAACTTTTTTTTGTAAATAAGGAATAGAAATTTAAAAGTGATGTAATCTGGTAACGGAAAGGCGAAATTCAAAACCATTAACCGTTTTCTTTCTTAAATTAATGTTAGAAAATTAGGAGCTTGGAAGGGAACTTAGTGGTTGTGAGCAATAATGTAATTTTGAATTGTACCTCGAGGCTAAACAAGCCCGAGTGATTATGTATTCTTGGTGATTATACAATTTTTGAATTGTACCTCGAGGCTAAACAAGCCCGAGTGATTACGTATTCTTGGTGATTATGCAATTTTTGAATTGTACCTCGAGGCTAAACAAGCCCGAGTGATTATGCATTTTTGGTGATTATGTAGTAATGATGATTATGAACTATTAATAATTATGAATGGAAAGTGTTTGTGGATTATCGAGAATTACATGATGAGAGTATACTGTACTATTCGGACGAGATAGAACACGAGTAATTATTTTTATTGGTTCGAGGCTAGGCCAGCACGAAAAGACAATCCAAGCTCGTAAACAGATCCCTGTCTTGAGGCTATTGTCGAGCCCAAGAGTAACTGACAGAAAGGAAGCAAGGTACAACGACCTTATAAATCGCTTGTATGTATCAAATTGTTTTCGCCTGGTGACAATGTTGGAGGAATGATCATCCAAACCATGGTTTTAATGTACAATCTTCTTTCATATTACAAAGGGTCATGTAATTAAAGTGTCTTTTGAAAACCAGCATAAAAATTATTAAAGTAGAGTAGAGTATATGTCATTTTCTTTCTTGGTGTACCTAATCAAGGAAATTATGTCCTCATGCCTAATTCACTCCCCTTCCAATTCAAGATTCCATCGCTGAGGGAACGACGACCACCTGTGGTACTGACTAAATCTAGGCTCGGCCAAAAACTACAAACGCTACCAAAATTCTCTTAAACAATTATCATCTACCATACCAAGTCAAAATACCACCCCCTCCCCCCTTTTGTTTTATTGAAGTGATTTTTTTTTCCTATTAACCAAGGAGGGGAGACTAAGTCGAGTACCACCTGAATTATCAATGGGTAAGTTGACCAGTACCAACGACCGGTATGATTATAAATCCGTCATTACACTGGATGAACAATAAAGGTGGGATTGAAAAATCCTACCGTTACATTAGGCCTCAGGAAACGGGCTGTTGTGCCTACGCCATAACTCATACACAGAATAAATACATATATACATACATACATACTTATTTACTTATTGATGGGATAGATTAGTTGAAAGAGTGGTACAGTATATGAGAGAAGGGTATGTGAGTGGAGGAGGACAGGATGACATGGAGGCACTTAATTTCTTACCACCCCTTTCCGGTATTACAGTGTTTTGACACAGATGGACAGACTGATAGAATTCATGGTCAAAAATTTATTCACTTTACAATCTCCACCTTTTGGGTGATTTTCTCTTTTTCACCAACTTGTTTTTAACCTGTATGTGATTAATTTGTTGTTGAAGGTTTTCAGAAAGGTGTATCTTTTTTCTTCTAATATAAAGCTAGCCTTATCTAACCCAACCAAATGGGAATATAAGGTATTCATATGACACTACTTCGCCTTGCACAACAACTTTAACCTTTTCCTCACCAAGAACACTTCATCCCTTTTACCTTCACCAGGGACTGACTAGGTTAGTTTAATGTATAAAAATGCATTTCGGACAACCTGCTGCAACAAATTATCGCACGTACGATAAAAACAAGATGGTGAGAACGAGGAAACCCACTGAAAAAGAACAGCCTGTAAAGTAAATACTGACTGAATAAATTTTCTCTGGCTTAAAACTGCCATCTCTCCATCTCCAGTGCCTAGTTGTAACAAAAAATTAAAGATGAAATATCATGCTAGTCATGAACAAATGCTACGGAAAGAATGTACTAGATCTATTTCTCTCCGCAACTAAGCTATGTAATATCAGTTGAAGAAAGGGGGAATATTTGAATCAAGTTAAAGTAAAAGAAGTATAGCAATGCCAATAACTATGGTTTAACAATTGACTGTAAATTATCATGGTGTGGTACTTACCTTAAAAAAATTCATTTGTAGGACGAAATCAGTGAGAAGTATTTTGATATTAGGATCGTCAATGACATCACTGAGGGTTTGGTAGGGATGACTGATGTGTCTGACAGCCAGGTGGGACATGAGGTTACCAACGTAGCTTTGTGTTAACACCATCATCATCAGCATCCACACCCCTTGCACCACACGTTCCCACCACCACCACCCAGATGGTTCAGACATGTCTGTTTAGAACAAAAGTGATTAATATATTAACATCTATTGCAGGCACATTTAAAAAATGGCAAGTTATAATTAGGACATTCACGTTACCTTCTTGGAGGAGGATGCGAATGCAGTTGAATATGTTGGTCTCTTGTCTGGGTGGGTGGTTAGTGTGTGGGGGAAGGCAGGAAGGAAGAAGCAGCATGACAGTGATCACAGCCAGCAATGCCGCCCCTACAGCCACCCACACTAATGGTGACAGAGGCAACAGGAAACCCCATGGGTCCACCTCAGGGCGACCACGGGCACCGAAAATTTTATTCTGCATCATAAACACAACAGGACTGCAGTGCAAATACTTTTTCCTGTCATATGTGATGGCATATGGCCCACCACTGATATCAGCCTCCTGAAACAGATTAATGTTATTGAAGAAAAGTGCAGTTAGCTGAAATACAAGTAAAGGGCCATCCATATACTGTATAATGCTCCACTTCCTCTTAGTGGGGTGATACCTCTGTGTGTTGTGTGGATGGCGTAGTGAGGATTATCAGTATCTGCCCTGCATCATTTACTAATTTCCTTCTCCTACTACCACAACCGCACCCACACTAGCTGACTGAGTCGTTCCCGCAAGACATAAGTACTACCAAGTGAGTTTAGTGATGTGCAATTCATGGGTCACCTGGTATTTTATTTAAATATTCAGATTATTAATAAAACGTCTGGGTGTGAACAAACATAAACTCCAAAATATGATTATTAGTAAATACATTCTCTGTCAGGAACTGAAACTAAAACATAGTTTTATTTTCTATATAGTGTACTGTGTAAGCCTTGATGTTTTTGCATGTTGTGCTGGGAGATATAGAGAACTCTTATTAATTTAGTAAGTGTACATTTGAATTAAAGAAAACTGAATATTTGGTTAACCCGCCACGTCCCGTCGACATATGGGTACATTGTAACATTTTGCATTTGCCAGTCCCGATGACGTACTGGTACATTGTGCAAGTGCAAGGTCCCTAATTTGCACAATTTTCAATTTTCACGCGTGATTTTTCGTACATATACACGGGACACCTTCCTCTATTCCTCTACAAGATGCCAAGCAGGGACAATGCCTTACACCACATAACCTCCCCCTCCCCCACCGCACGCCATTGTCTCAGCAATTCACCTGTTACCAGTGACCTGGCCAATAAAGACATTCAGGGCCAGAATGATTCCCCAATCGATGACAATGTGGAGGACAAAGTTTACATAGCATTAGAGGAAGACACAGTCAGAAATGATGATCAGGTAATGTGGTAAAAGAAGGTCAGGTATGGTGATGAGTTAGTGAGTGAAACAATGCTTATAATGCCTATATTACTGTTTGAAAACCAATATACTCTCGTTCTACATATAAATTCGTATCAAGTAAATAAATAAATACTGTTTATGAGTGGTGTGAAATTGTTACCCTCCCATAGAACTTGTTTTCTTTGGTGCCAGCCTGTTAGAAAACCCAGTAAGGTAAGGAGGTACTGCTACCTGGATCGAGTATTGTAAACCTCAGGTGAGCGATTTCTCTATGAAATTTCGATGTTTCTCACCAAAAGCGGAGGTTTTAGCCAATAATTTTTTTTTCGAAACTACCTCGGGATTGGGGGGTGTTGGAGGTGCGAAATAGCTCGGGACGTAACGGGTTAAAGTCATAGTGAAAACAGTGTCCATTTCATATGTGTACACTCAGCAACAAAAGTCCTGTCACCTCTTCTGTTTCTTTCTCCATGGGCTTTAAAAATCATTCTGGAGCTTGTACAGCAACTGACACTGATTATTTGGCCATAGCTCAGTGTCATCTGTGTCATTTGCAGCAGATTCAAGAGACTAATTCTCAAAGACCATAAGCAGAAAAGCAGGAAAGATGATGCTCCTTTTGATTGCGATGGTACTCTGTTATAAGTGCATCATGGAAACAGTTAGCTCAGTGTGACCTGAGGAAACCCACTGTCCATGTGTAGCTGTTGGGAGAGTTTCACGGACTCCCTTAGGTACATGTCTGGACAACGTGGCAGACACACCAATCAAACAAGAAAGAACACAAAGAGAAAGCAATACCCACGACCACGAGCTGGTCTATGTGCTGATTATATCAATTTGCCCTTGATCTTAACCTTCCAAAAATTACTCCCAGAATCTATTAACTTCATTTTTGCCTAATCTTTATCACTTCCAATAACTTTGGTTCAAATCAGAGCAAGACTGGTTGAGCTGGCTTTGCCCAGTGACCTTCAGTTTGACCTTTACCTTTGATTGTTTTCAAAACAGATATCTTGGTCTTTGTGTTATCACAGACTTTAGCATACATCATATTAAAACTGTAAGTTGACTGCCATGTGATCCTGACCATAGACCTATTGATCTAAAAGAAAAAAATAGGTTTAGCCTCTTAGGTGATCCTCAACTCATCCATCAAGTTTATTCCAATCAGATCAAAATTGTTTGGGTTATTTTGTTCACACACACACACACACACACACACACACACACACACATACACACACGCTGGTGCAGTGGTAACGTTCCCGCTTGCCAACTGGTGGACGGGTGTTCGCGCCTCGCTCAGGTTGCGAAAAGTTTCACTGACGAAGTGGGTGGTTACTGTCCCCCTTGAGCAAGGGGACGGGTGTGTGCGTGTGTGAAGGTCACAGCCTTGCCCTTAAATCAGACTATATGAGTTCTCAGCTCCCTTCTGGGAGGGTAAAAGCTGAAAATCACGACCATCAAGTGATCCTGACCGACCCGGTGAATTACACACACAATGAAATTTCACACTGCCCTGTGGCATTGACTCTTGACCAATTATATTCATTACTGAATCCCTTCGTTAACCGTTAACCATTCTACCAAATTTGGTTCATATGAGACCAGTAACGTTTGACCTGACCTTGCCCTGTCACCTTGACCTTGAACTTTTACTCTTCTTAAAATTGAATGCTCTAGTTTTATCCATATTATATTGTGTCATTTATTATCTCCCCATTGTAGTGTTCTCACCTGCCATACGACGACGTATGACCCTGCCAGTAACCCCTCCACTTATATTTTGGTCAGTCAAGCAATCAGTCTGGTAAATTTGGAGGTGGTTTTCATCCAAGATTCGATGGTGGAGTATAGATCAAATTGCAGTAGTGTTATTTGTCTTAACAGCAATATTGTCCTGGTGGCATGAAGCCCCTCAAGATGCGTGACCACCAAGTTTAATCAGTCCCTGAACAATAAAAATACTGTAGGAGCAATAGTGAGAAAATCTCAGGGGATGAAAAGATGTATTGAAAAATAACATATTGTAATGAAGATGCATTGGCCTGTTCATAATCCATATATCTATAAACCTAGGCTGCTTCCCCAGAAGAAGGGGTTAGCCGAGACATGTCGACACACTTCCAATCTATTCATCCACACACACACACATTATATGTATCTTAGTCCCAAAAGGAGAAAGAGACAGATCCTCACCGCACCACACCGCACAAGGGTCGACTACGCAGTGTAATCCGCGACATCCGTAGCAGGGCTGGACAGCAGAGTTGTGCGGCCACATCATAATGGACCCATCTGCTTACCTGCACCTGACCTGATAGCTGATCAGACCAATTGCAGGAGAATATTTCCTGGAAGCCACGTCATTTATACATTCACAATTTCTCTCCAGTCATCCCAATCACCCACATCCACTCTTCCATGCTCTACAGACATCCCTCTCGCATCTAGCACTCGCTTCACACTTTTCATCCATCCAATTCATGGTCTTCCTTTCAGCCATGCACCATTCACATCAGATACAATTATCTTTTTCACCAATCAACTCTTCATCCATTTTCTCCATATGCCCACATCATCACAACACCCTCTGCTCAACTCAGTCAGCCATCTCCCGCATAACTCCAGTTTTCCTTTCCACTTCATCATTTCTTACTTGATCCATACACATCACTCCACACATGCTCCTCAGATACCTCATCTCCATCACATTCAAACTCTTCCTCTCTACTACACCTATATTCCATGTTTCAGCCCCATATAATGCAGTCGGTACCACTACACCCTCATACAGCATTCTCTTTACATCCATTCTAAGCAAACATCTAAACACCTTTTTCATTCCTTCCAGCACCTCTCCTAGTTAATTCATTCTAAACTTCACCTCTACATCTATTCTTCCATCCACAGTAACATGTGACCATAGATACTTAAAACGCTCTACCTCTTCAAGCAACTCACCATTCAAAACTAGTCATCCTCCTACCATCTACCAACCTCATACACTTCATCACTTTGCTCTTATTCTCATTTACTCTCAATTTCCTCCTTTCACACACCCTTCCAAACTCCTCTATCAACTGTCTCAATCTCTCCTCTGGATCAGCCGCCAGTGCAGTATCATCTGCAAACAGCAGCTGATTCAGATTCCACTCTCCGCCATCAGCATTCACCAGACTCAAATCTCCACTTAACACTCTCACAGTCACCTCCCTTACAACACCATCTATATAAATAGTAAACAACCATGGCGACATCACACATCCCTGCTGCAGCCCCACTCTCACGGGAAACTAATCACTTATAGTATTTTCCACTCTTATACACGCTTTGCTATTTACATAAAAACTTTTCACTCCTTTCGACAACCCACCATCAAGTCCATACAATCTCAGAACAGTTCTTAAGGCCTCCGTATCAGTTCTATCATAAGCATTCTCTAAATCCATGAATGCCCAGAACACATCCTTACCTTTTGCCATGTACTTTTCACACACCTGTCTCACAGCAAACTCTTGATCCACGCATCCCCTCCCTCTCCTAAAGCCACACTGTTGATCATCAATCACTCCCTCTGTACCCTCTTTAACTCTCTTAATCAACACTTTACCATACACCTTGCCTACAACACTCAACATACTTATACCCCTAAAACTAGTACTTTCATGCTTATCACCCTTACCTTTATACAGCGGAATGACACGTGCACTTCCCCGATCAGTCGGCACATTACCTCTCACTAAACACACATTCAGCGATCTTACTAACCGCTAAACAACAGTCGCTCCACCACCTTTCTTATACCCCTAAAACTAGTACTTTCATAATTATCACCTTTACTTTTATACAATGGAATGACACACGCACTTGCCCGATCAATCGGCACCTTACCGCTCACTAAACACACATTCAGCAATCTTACTAACCACTCAACAATAGTCGCTCCACCACCTTTCAGACATTGCACAGCACACCCATCCACACCTGCAGCTTTCCCTGCTTTAATCACCTTTACTACCTCCATCGTGATCACAAAATAATTGAATTCTCCCAACACATTTATTCTTTGCACCCTTGCATCTGTCACAATCTCAGCCTCCCTTTCCTCCTCTTCATTTAACAATCTTTCAAAATACTCTGCTCAGTCTGAATTAACACCCTTCCATCGTCTGCTTTCATCCGTTCTTCCTTCCCAGACTTTTCCTTTTGCACTCTCTTCACCTCCTTTCAAATCATTTTCCTATACTGTTTCAAATTATCAGATAACCGCCTACCCTATCTCTCATCTGCTGCATCATGCACAGCCCTTTTCGTCTTATTCCTCTTTTCTTTATACCTCTCATATGACACTTCATCCCTCCTTGGCAGCCACACTTCATATGCACGTCTCTTCTCAGCTACAGCCATACTTCCTTCCTTGCACCACCAGTCACCTCCCTTTCTTACACCACCACTCACTCGTCTCACACCACACACCTCCTCTGCATACGCCACCACAGCACTCCTAAACAACTGCCATTCCTCCTGCACACCGTCATTTTCCTGATCTTTTACTGTGTTCCACTCATCTTTAAATTTCTCCTGATAATTTATCATTGTCTCTCTTTTATCCAACTCACTCACTTTCAAAACCCTCCTGCCACACCTAACTCTCCAAGCTCTCATCCACCTCAAAGGTACTCTGAACTTTCCCTCCACTAGGTAGTGGTCAGCCATGCCTCCACCCTCTCCTCTCAAAACTCACATCCAACAATCTTGCTCTCACATACCAAGATACAACCACGTAATCCATCAATGCTCTATAAACAACTGCATATGTATACTTCTAAATATATTTCTTCACAAACAAGGTATTTCCAATCACTGTCTCTTACTCAACACACATCCCTATCTTTCTTTCCCCATTATCATTTCTTCCAGGCACACCATGCATACCAACTACATCTTCAACTGCTACATTTCCCACTCTAGCAATCAGCTCTCCTATCATTGTCACATTCACATTTGTTCCAAAACTCTGGAGACACTCAACATCAATCCAGAAAGACTCCCTCTCTTATGCCTTACTTTCACTACCAGGCCCTTATGCGCTCACAAATACCCACAACTCAGGTTCAAATTTCGCTTTCATCCACAGCAGTCTTGATGACACCTCCTTGAATTCAATCACACACTTCTGCACTTCCGGGCCCACTAACAAGGCCATTCCTTCTCTCACTCTTTCTGTATCAACACTTGACATCCTTTCAGTCACAGTTACAAACTTAGATTCACCTTTCCCTTTTATCTTTGTTTCATTCAAACCTAACACATCCAACTTTTTTCTCACATTCTCCCAATCTCCTCAGTTTTAGTCTCAATCGTACTACGTCCACGCACATTCATAGACATAATCTTGAAGGTATAGGGATAATTCAATCCCCCTTCCCTTTCAATGCCCTCTCTCACTGTAGGAACAAAAAAAACATAGTAGGTGGTCCCAAGTCCCCTCACCCTGTCCCTTTTAGTCGCCTTTTACGACACAGAGGGAATACGATGGCAGAATTATTCCTAACACAACCTAGCCGCAGAGTGGTAGTATCACTCCATAGTGCGGCCAGATTGTGTCCCCTCGGCCACAGGGAGGGGGGGTGAGGAAGTAAGAAAGAAAAGAAGAGAAAAAGGAAAAAATATATGCCAGGTGACCCAGGTATAGAGACTTGTTGCTGGGGAAGGGAAAACAGGCCGCGACCATTACCTAACATAAGAGCGATACTGTTGGAAAAGTGTGAATATCCCATTATAAAGTAAGTCTCGTGACTGGTGTTGGCAATGTATTTGGGTTAATAGGGGCTGCAAGAGTTAGTCAGGATGGCTGCAAAAGTTACAGTAGTCAAGATATCACTTATCATAATTGTAAATAAGGAACTAATGGGTCAATGAATAACCTATGTATGGTATTGATAGGTCTAGAAAAATGACAAGGTGAATAGGTAGTAACTCTAGAGTGTAACAGCTCTAACTGAATTGATGAAAACTAATAAATATGGGGAAGTTTTGATAGTAACTTCGATTGTCTATACGGGGTGTGGAACAGTAATAATCAGTTCCATACATCACGTACTTTGTGACATGAAGGGTCCTGAGGCACGGTCACTGTACCCAAGAATTATTATATGTGGGTTACTGACCTCCATCTCTCTTGACACTAGGTGTACTGCGCTTCATCTCATGGGGATTCATGTTGGATGTGAACAACAACATATTTTCACCCAAACATGCCCCTCACAACTACTGTACTATCGCCTCCAAAAGCTCCACTTCTTCTCCAGCCTTGTTTTAACTGATAACATTGTACTAGTTAGGATAATTAAAACTAATGACTGATTAAAACTAACTGTTTAACAAACTAGACAGACAGTGGTGACTTTATACAACTTCACCAACACTACTTAAGAGTTATGAGTTACTGAACACCAAAGGGAGGAATGGAACTCTAGTGGGGAAATTGTGCCAACAGACTTTTTCCCACATATATTGAGTTATAATTATATGTTGAAACACTCACCCCCCGATATACTTGGCCTAACGCTCCAGACCAGGAGCCATCCTTCAAGCGCGTGCCCCACTCCCCGTCGTCTGGCCTCACATACGAGTACCTGAAGTTATTTGGATGGTAGATTGTCATGGCAGATCTTTCTCAACTGAATGGATATAAGTGCAATGACGATGTTTTGTATGAACTGAGTGAGAGAAAATTAATATATGTCATTAAGTTTCTGTGAAAGATGCAAGTTTTAAAAGAGTACTTGTAAATGGGTGTTTAAGTGACTGGTTCCATATCGGTATTGGAGTGAGACAACAATTTGTGATATCGCCATGGTTGTTCAGTATGAGATAATGAGGGTTATCAGTCTAAGAAGGTATGCCATCAAAGTGTTAAAAGCTTAACAAATTCAACCTTATTTTTCGTTAGAAGATATCGATCACAGATGGTGGTGAGATTGATGTGGTTACGTGTTACATCGAGACCAGGGGACCATCAATTCACCAAGCCCCGTGCAGGAGAGAGAGAGAGAGAGAGAGAGAGAGAGAGAATGGCAAGGTTCAGGAACTGCTTTACACTAGTAACCAGGAGCTTTAATGTTTTCCTTTGTCATCCATCTGCTGTTTGCTATTGCAAACAAGAAGGATGGTCGGCACTATCAAGGAAGCACTAAACTTGTACCTAATGGCTTGGCTACTTAGAGACGGTGCCTGAGGTGCACTGGTTTTCAATCCTTGACTTTCAGTGAGGAGGACGACAACTGTAAGTGAATAACCCTTTCCGCTGAATGTATTCCTTTCATGAAAAACTCCAAACCCTATGGCCGTGTTGCATTTCATGAATTCTTTTCTCTCTGATCTCAAAGGGAAGGTGTGGCTCGTATCTCTAGTCAAAGTGACACTCGTCATATTGTCAAAAAATTCGAGATACTCGAAGTGACACTAACAGCAGAAGTATTTTTTATGACAGACCTATCTTGTGGATGACCCATTAACTCGAATCCTCATATTGTTCCCTCTCCCAGCCGGGGTTGGATCTCACGTTTTATTAATTTCTTTTTCTATTTATTTTGTCAGCCTGCCACTACCCTACCATATGATCAAAAGAGGCCAAAAGGACATACTAAAGATAACTGTTTTAAAAATTCTGAGAAGTTCATTCATTTTATACATGTATAATTTCCAGGTACAGCAGTGTTATATTTGTGGTGCATATGGTACAGACTACAAAAAATATTAAAATATGATTGGCACGATTTACGACAGAACTGTAAATGCTGTTTACAGTAATTGAAATGTAGTTGTATCTGTAAATTTATTTTTCTCACTTTCTTGAGAAAAAAGATGTGAAACACAGACGCATTCATTACTAAAGTCTTGAATTCCTTGAATCTTGGTGATGCCCTTATTTAGTTTCTTCCTGCTGCTTCCACATGATTTTAGACAACTTAGGAAAGGCCTCTGATACGGACAACGTTTCCTAAGGCTACTTCTAACCAATCTTTTTCAAAATGCCTGTCCTAAGCTGAATAAAATAATCAGGAGAGGGCAAGGATACTTAATGATAAGGATAATTTTCAGACTCAGTGGGTTAAATTAGACTGGCGGTGTGACCTACGTGAAATTAATCCTTTTTGCAAGGAAGTCCACAACGTTATGTGTGGGTCCCGTAAAGGTGAGCCGCTTACCCCCCGGCGCTGTGGGATCGTCAACCATCGCTGCTACTTGTGTCGGAAACTCTTCTTGTGATACCACCAGATGTGGCCGGTGAGGGAACCTAGGATGGAATGGTACCTTTAGCTTTCCCTGTTGGATTTCAGTGCTTCACATTACATGGAGTTATGAAACAGACAAAATATTCCTATGGGTCTTTTACACTGAGTTGGCCCAGATTTTCAACCGATTTCAGCTTTCACGTAGTTTACTGGCAATCTAAGACCACACTATTGCTCAATTTCCTTTCCATAGCACTTCTTCGTGACTAACACCATACTTGGTTGCTAACCTATTGGTACAACTCGGCAGTCAAGACGGAGAGATGGCAATTTTGGGCCAAGTTGAGGGCAAAATGAGTTAAGTCATCTGTATTAACCCCATCTCGGCCATGCCTTCAGAAATTGACGGGCCCACCACTGGCTGGCTCCCGGATCATCGTTTAAGGTTTCAAATACTGTCTTTCTTCACCAACATGAAAAGAATCGTCTGGCACACCTGGCTATGTAATTTTAGCTTCCTAAACCCATCATGTGATTCGTAATGAATTGCAAAAAAAAATCGCTAAATGACCGCGTACACTCTGTTGAAAACTATGCAAAGGCGTGACAAAACATCGCACTAAGAAATATCCATCTATTTACGAAAAAAAAAAAAAAGTGTTGCTGGAATGGTTTGACATAACTAGATACATGTAATATGAACAAACTCCGTACATAATATGCGAGGATTTATAAAGAGATTTTTTTTTTTTTTTTACATTTTTTGATATTGTTCCGTATTTATGCAAGTATTGACTTAGTTTTGTTGTTTGAATGATGTTGTGTGTTTCTAAAGAGAGGTGAGAGATGCTTTTTTTTTTTTTTTTTTTTTTTGTCTCTAACCAGGTAAGGTGTTCCTTTGTGTGTATACGCTGAGCTGTAGTGGCCAAAATTCGATGCGACCCGTGATTAGCACCTCGCAAGAAGGGACCTGTGTGAAGGGAAGGGAAAGTTTAACATCATTTATTCCCCGCGAGAGCCTCTCATATGTTGCTGAAAAAATGTGTAAAATTATCAAGTTCAGTAAATAATAATACGTGAACTTCTATCTATCTATCTATCTATTGCCAGAATCCCGTACGCGGGGGCCACAAACAAATCGCCTCCACGTCGCCCTGTCCCCCGCCATTTCACTGCCCTGCTCCCAGCTCAAATCCCCCTCCCTCATATACCTCTCCACTCCATCCCTCCATCTCATCCTTGGCCTCCCCCTCCCTCTCTCCCGCTCCACATCACTCACATACACTCTCCTCGTCAACCTCTCACTCTCCATCCTCTCCACATGGCCAAACCACATCAGTGTGTTTCTCCTAACGCTTTCTATTACATCCACATCCACACCACAACGCTTCTTCACATCCTTGCTTGTCAGTCTGTCTCTCCATGTGAATCCACATGCTCCTCTCAAGTAACTCATTTCCACTGCTCTCACTCTTAACTTGTGAACTTATAAGTAAAATATAACTATGATTTTTTTTCTCTCTTAATGATGTTGATAATGTTTATTCCTGAATGGATTTTTTATTTTCGTACTCTGGGTGGTATAGTGCATGTCGAAGGAGAAAAGAAGAATGATATTTTTAGTCTGTTTCGAGATAACGGGTGCAGCTGTGTGTGATTAGAGACAACCTTCGTAGTTAGAAGATGAAAAGGCCAGTAATTAGCAAAGTGGGCTGGGGAAGGAGGGGTAGGGAATGGTGAGGTTGTGAGTTATAGTTGTTATTAAAACAAACAAGGAATAAGACTATTTTTCCTGCAAATACAAGAAACACATAAGTGGGAAACAATAGAATGAAAGAAATAATGACACAAAGATGTCTGAACGATATAGAAAAACAACTTACCTTTTATGCTTGTAAGGTTGTAGGTTGTGACTTGTAAAGTTGGCAGCGAGGGCGAGGTATGTTAATCTCTCTTCCTTCTCTTCCCAGGACAAAAGGAAACTTGATAAGTAGTCACTGTCTGGAAAACACACTCCCTCTATTGTCTTGACTTACATTCTTATTCTTACACTAACACTTAGTTCCCTCGTCAAACTTACGCTGTCGCACTTCCTTAGTTATACTTACATCACCAAAAACATATACTAGGTTCTACAGTATAAATGCTTCCTTACACAGTATTTTGTCAATGTTTACAAGTTTTCCTTTTCATGCCTAGTATTTTACAGTGGTATGGTACCCAGGGAAGCATGGACGGCAGAGAGGTACCTGACGTCCTTAATACTGTGAGGTGGTGAGTTTTTGCATTCGTGGCTCAGGTGGTGAAACTGAGCAGGATGGTGAAAGGCCACTTGAGGTGATGGGAAGTGGTGGTGACAGTGGAATGCGGGAAGAACTCATGCTATACTCCTGCTGCAATAGTTCATGTGACGTGCTCGCCTTCTCCTCAGCTTCTTTTGCAGCAAATAATTGCTTTTCCACCTTCTTGGCTGGTGGCACAGCAATCTTGCAGCCAGGAGGAGGTGGAGCATCATCTGTGTCGTCAGAGTCATCATCATCATCGTCCTCCTCAGTTGGCGCCTGGTTCCACTCATCAGCATCAGCATCTGTGGGGTCGTCAGTGCTGAATCTTTGCTCGGCTTCAAAACCCAGTGTGATCATTACTTTCCCCATCCTTTGGGAAGAGTTCAGCTTTGATTTCAGGGCTTGTAAGGCCCTGACACGAGCGCAGAGGGCAGAAGTGTGAGGGGGTGCTGGCCTTGATGGGAGTGAAAGATGGACGTCCACATATGACTGATTTTTTAACTGTACTGACACCCTGAGTGGCTTGGAGGGTAGAGTAGGTTAGTGTCAACATCTCCCAGACCTTCTGTCCCTTCTCAAATTTGTCTGTAGTTTTTTCGAGATCGTGCTGCACAACGCCAACACCCACACTACAGTTAAGCATAATTCGAAATTTAGAGGTTATGAAAGAACGTGAATTACTACTTCGATGTGGACAGAGTCTGTGAGCTTGAGTATAGTCACCTTTAACAGTCTTGGGATGGGATTTTTGTCACGAGTAAAAGAAAGTGAATCCCAGTCACTAAGTCCACTTAACTTGTCTACCATAAAGTAATTTATTACAGATTCCAGTGACCATGAAGGACAGGAGGAGGAAATGTCTAAATTACATAGATTGAAATATAAGAGGAATGAGAGATGTTGTGACATTTTTCTAGACACAGTGAACATAGGATGTCTCTGAGCAATGTGCACATCTTACGCTGATAATTCCAAGTACAAATCTGCAAAACAGAAATTATCATGCCTTGATAAGCGCTTAACTTTTACCTCAAACACACTATATCTTAATAGATGTCATCATACAGGGTGCCCATAGAAATGTCTGTGAAACTTAAGGTTTTTGGGAGGGATAGTTGAGTTTAAAAAACTATATCAACATGGGTCCAATTCTAATCCATAATGGAGCTACACTTTTTTTTTTTTTCCATGAAGGAGGAAGTCAATGGCTAGAAGCCCACAAAAAGTTGTTGGTTCGTTGTTACCGCTAGCCACCAACGTAAGTGAACGTAGTTTCATAGTTTACCATTGTTCACTGCTCGCCACCAACGTAAGTGAACGTAGTTTATCATAGTTCACCGTTGTTCACTGCTCGCCACCAATGTACAGTAAGTGGACGTAGTTGGTTCGTTGTTACCGCTAGCCACCAATGTAAGTGGACATAGTTGGTTCGTTGTTACCACTAGCCACCAATGTAAGTGGACGTTACTGGTTCGTTGTTACCACTAGCCACCAGTGTAAGTAGACGTAGTTGGTTCGTTCTTACCGCTAGCCACCAGTGTAAGTAGACGTAGTTGGTTCATTGTTACTGCTGGCCACCAATGTAAGTGGACGTACTTTGTCGTAGTTTACTGTTGTTCACCGCTGTCACCAATGTAAGTAGACGTAGCCGAGGAGTGTAATTATACAGAGAAGGTTATCTGATTGAATCGTCGACTGGGAGAGGCACTAGGAGAAAGAATAATGGTGAGGTGTTGTGGGAGATGTCAGTGTAGGCCTTCTCTGTTGTTATCCTCTTCGTATATTAAGTAGGAGGATGAAATAGGCAGATTTGAGTCAATGGAGTTTATTGTGAGACAGTTATATGAATAAAAGTTAGGAACTTGGCATAACCCGTGTAGCCTATGGTTAGTAGCAGTTTGTGCTAGCAGCAGTCCTCCTACTTTACTCTCGCTCTCCTACTCCCTATCTCTCTCTGGGAGTCTCTCCAGCTCTCTCCTTGTCTACCACTATCTCTCCTGTTCTACTCTGTCTGACCAACTTTCCTACATGTGATATCGGACTTATATCCCCCTCTAGCTTCCGGCTAAAGTGTGTGGGCATACGTGTGCATACGTTTGTGCGTGTGTGTTTGTGTGTTGGTCATACTTCCGGCACATGATCAGGAGTGTTTGGCATTCTTGATTCGTCTAGATAAGGGGGATGTGTGGTTGTCTCTTCCTGAAGAACTCAGACATAACTACCTGTTTTACATATTGTTACCTATGTCTATATAGCTGCATACTGCTGTTACATATAGTATTGTATTATAACATATTATGCCTACATATTGCTCGGTCACGCCCACTGTCATACCAACGACAGTAAATATTGTCAATGCATATTAACACATACATATACACATTACAATTAATTTGCAAGCTAATTAAGTGAAATACATAATATTGTAAAAGTTACTTAATTATATGAATATTGTGTAATTGCAGTTACATTGTGGTAATGCTATTGTAATTACATTGTGTAAATGCAACTGTTTCGCAAGTGTGACTAACGTAACACTGTGTTAATCCAACTGTTACATAACTGTGGTTCCCAAAAACTGTTGTTACATCTCGTTAATGCAACTGTTACAAAATGTGGTTTTAACAAATTGTAGTTACATAAATGTGGCAATTGTTAAATAATTGCAGTAATCCTAGCGTTTATAGTTACATAATTGTAGCAACTATAACAATTGCAGTAATGCTATCGTTTGTAGTTACATAATTGTAGCAGCTGTAACATAATTGCAGTAATGTTATCATTTGTGGTTACATAATTGTAGCAACTGTAACATAATTGGAGTAATTCAATCGTTTGTAGTTACATAATTGTAGCAACTGTAATATAATTGCAGTAATGCTATAGTTTGTAGTTACATAACTGTAGCAACTGTAAAATAATTGCAGCAATGCTATCGTTTGTAGTTACATAGCTGTAGCAACTGTAACATAATTGCAGTAATGCTATCGTTTGTAGTTACATAATTGTAGCATTTGTAATATAACTGCAGTAATGCAAGTGTCTGTAGTTTCATAATTGTAGCAACTATAACATGATTGCAGTAATGCAGGCATTTGTACTTATGTAATTGTAGCAATTGTAACATAATTGCAGTAATGAAGGCGTTTGTAGTTACATAATTGTAACAACTGTAACATTATTGCAATAATGCTATCATTTGTAGTTCACAATTTTAGCAACTGTAGTATAATTGCAGTAATGCTAATGTTTGCAATTACATAATTGTAGCAATGGTAACATAATTGCTTTAATGCTATCGTTTGTAGTTACATAATTGTAGCAACTGTAACATACTTGCACTAATGCTTGTGTTTGTAGTTACATAATTGTTGCAGATGTAACATAAATGCAGCCATTTTAGTGTTTGTAGTTACATAATTGTAGCAGTTGTAACGTATTTGTAGTAATGCTATCATTTGTAGGTACACGAGTGTAGCAATTGTAACATAATTGCTGTAATGCTATCTTTTGTAGCTGCATAATTGTGGCAATTGTAACATAATTGTAGGAATGACAAGTGTGGTCATTGTAGCTATACAACTGATACATATGTTTATAACTAATACAAATATAGCAATGCAATCATATCATGAATCAGCCATATTTGATGTGCTTATTTATTTAAGACACCATAGGTATATTGGCTTAGTTATGTTGAACAGTTTAAATTTAAATATCATATGTGACCCATATTATGTTATTTTGTATAAAATTATGTATACAAAAATCACAATATGTGCGGTATTTACTTAGAGTCACACATCACTTAACACTATAGTCCTCCAAAGATTTTGATGTCAACTTGATATGTTTCATCTTAAGGTATTGTAAGTATTTAAGTGTGTGATTAAGTATAGCATATTGTTGCTAGCTCCATTTGTGTTATACATTTTCACTTGATTTTCTTTGTCACTGTAATATGAAGGATATGTGTGTACTTATATTTTAATTTTCTGGTCTTACTAGATCTTCATATGTATATATGTTGATGTAAGGATCTACATTGTCTGTCACTTGTATATAAGTAAGGCTGTGTATAAATGAAGTAGTACTATTAAACTGATAGAGTAAATGTTCAACTCACTGATTTTAATTGCAGTAGTGATGATAGTGATGTTGGATGAAGGGTGTTTGTAGGTTTTGGTTGAGGTATATCAGGGTCCTGGTATGACTGCATCAGCACTCGGTGTCATCACTGCGGGGTATATAGACAGGCAGGCAGGTGCAGGATGGCAGGCAGGTGCAGGATGGCATGCTATTGTTGTCAGGTACTTGGACTGATTGACGTGTTATAATGGTCTTAGCAAACGATGACACTGCAGAGCCATTGCCTCACTCTGGTCGTTGTGGTGGAGAAGATGGTGGTGGTGGTTGTGTTGGAGAAGGTGGAGATCGTGGTGGAGGGTGGTGGAGGTTCAAGAAGGAGGGAGGAATGGAGATCAGATGTGCTGATACATCACCATGCTGGGTCAACACTATTAGCACAGTACAGATGCACTTCCTCCTTTCTCACTTTTGCATGTTATTGTTTTTCGTTTCTTACTTCTTAACTTGTAGTGCCTGTAAAGTTGTTGATAGACATAATGTACCACTGCTGTTGTTTCTCGTAAATCGTGGAGTTGTGGTTGAGGTGGTTAGGCACGATTAGGGACGAAGTTAAGGTGCTTAGATACTCCGCCAACTCTTGCTCTTTGCTTCGCTTTTATTTGTTATTTGTGTGTTTCTTGTTACCTGTAATTGCGTGAAGTCGCAAAATTGAGCATAGTCTTAGATTATTTTGATTGCAGTTTGCTCATTGATTGTTGCTTGAAACACTTATCAGCTTTGTTACCGCTCACCATTAATCTCAGT
The DNA here is from genome assembly GCF_032717465.1 of Coenobita brevimanus. Taxonomy (NCBI): domain Eukaryota; kingdom Metazoa; phylum Arthropoda; class Malacostraca; order Decapoda; family Coenobitidae; genus Coenobita; species Coenobita brevimanus. Next base: position 11,330,307 of record NC_137001.1, read on the forward strand.
GTACATAGTTTATCGCAGTTTACCATCGTAGCAGTTCAGGAGAGTAGCCTGCTGCGTATATTGATGAATGTATGAACTAATACTGATGAGCGCTGTAAAAACTTGTAAGGTGTAGTTTATCATAGTTTACCATTTTCACCACTGAGCTGCGGTATCATTTGACAGATGTATCGCCCCCTCCACACACAATAGTAATCTCTCCAATATCCGACACAGTACAGCCAAAGGCATGTCCGGGAAGTGGAATCATTCGGCTACTGGGATCCTGCCTCCTGGACTGTTACTTATGGACCCTAACCCAGCCTAACTCAGAAAACTGTCTACATAACTCCCTACTGGACATGCATAGCACCTGTTTAAGACCCCATTCACACAAATAAGGGACAGAAAGCATGAAATGAATGAAGAGGAACCAGAGAATGAGGAATTAGAAGTGAGTATGGAAAATATTTAGCAGTGTACAGGGTACTTACAAGAAACCCTTGGCTGTTACGAAGATTAACCCGCCTCCTCTAAGGCTCTGGCAGTGGTGAAAATGCTATTGAAACACATACAGTAATCTAGTGTTGTGCTGCACTTAATCCTTTCCACTGTGACTTATAATTGTTTAACAATGAACATTCCATTCTTACTTGTGCCATGCCAGTTGCAACCAGCAGTTTGCACTGTGCACTTAATCCTTTGCACGCTGAATTCTAATTTCTTAACACTGCACAACACTGTAAATTTCCATGTGGTCTAGTGGCAAGGTATTGTAGTATATTCACTGTTTACTCACAAAAACGAGCACGTGCGGCATCCATTGCGATAAGCGTCTAGTCAGGATAGTAGTTAGGGGGTAACTGGGGAGGGAAGGAAGCAAGAGATCACGTATAAACACAGCTGTTTGGCGTTGTGCGCCAAGTTCAAAGTAAAGTTGAAAAAATGTCAGATTTTTTTTATTTACATTTTTTGGCCATTTTTGGATTCTGAACGCCCAGGCCCAAATTGTCCGCAACACTGGGGAGCCCGGTTATTGGGAGTCCGGATATTAAAGCGATTACTATACATATGTAACTAAGGTATGTAACTATACGAGTATAGCTATAGGTAACAATATGTAAAACAGGTAGTTATGTCTGAGTTCTCCAGGAAGAGACAACTACACTTCCCCCTTGCTAAGATTAATCAAGAATGCCAAACACCCCTGATCACGTGCCAGAAATATGACTGACACACACACATGCACATATGTATGCACACATACACCCACACACTTTAGCCGGAAGCCACAGGGGGACATAAGTCCGATATCACATGTAGGAAGGTTAGACAGAGTTAGACAAGGAGAGAGCAATAGGGAGTAGGAGAGTGATAGTAAAGTACGAGGACTGCAGCTAGCACAAACTGCTACTAACCATAGGTTGCACGGGTCACACCAAGTTCTTAACACTCATTTATATAACTATCTCACAGAAAACTCCATCCACCCAATTCTGCTTATTTCATCATCTCACTTAAAATATGAAGAAGATAATGGAACAGAGACGGGCTAAACTGACACCTCCTACAACGCCTCACCATTACCCTCTCCTAGTGTCCCTCCCATCGACACAGCGCCTCACCATTACCCTCTCCTAGTGTCCCTCCCATCGACACAACGCCTCATCATTACCCTCTCCTAGTGTCCCTCCCATCGACGATACAACCAGATAACCTTCTCAGTATCATTACTCCCCTCAGCCACGTCTACTTACACTGGTGGCTAGCGGTAACAATGAACCAACTACGTCCACTTACATTGGCAGCAATAGTGAACCACGGTAAACTACGACAAACTATGTTCGCTAAGAGTAGTGGCGAGCGATAAAAACGAACCACCTATGAGCAAACTACATCTTACGAGACTGTATAACGATAAAATACGCACATCGACAGTCATTGTACGAATTACAATAAAAATAGTCCACAACTACAATGAAGCCACGCATTACGAGTTTATTTTCAGAAGACTACTCTACTGAACCGCTACAATGGTAAACAACACCGGTAAACGAACCTACTACGCCCAATTTGGTGACTTCACGTAATCACAAGAAACCAACAAACAAACAAACAAAACAAACAAAAGCGAAGCAGAGAGCAAGAGCTGTCGTAGTATCTACGCACCTTAACTTCATCCTTTATCTCTCCTAACCACCTCAACCACAACTCCATGATTCACGATAAACAGTAGCAATGATAAACTACGTCTATCAACAACTCTACAAACCTACAAGTTTATCTCAACAAGTAAGGAAAATCAAACACTACAAGTTAAGAAGGACAAGTGAAGAAGGAAAGTGAGAATGGGGAAAGTGTATCTGTACTGTGCCAGTAGTGTTGACCCAGCATAGGGGATGTAGCATCAGCACGTTTCTGCCACCTTAAACCTCCACCACCCTTCACCGTAACCTCCACCACTTTTCCCAGCTACCACCATCTTCTCCACCACAACTACCAGAGTGAGGCAGCGGCTCAGCAGTGTCATCATTTGCTAAGAGCATCATAACACATCAATCAGCACAACACCATCCTACAATCATGCCTGCCTGCCTGCCAGCCTGTCTGCCTACCCCACAGTGACGACACCGAGTGATGACGCTGTCATACCAGGACCCTAACCTACCAAAATTAAACCCTACTAACACCCTTCAACGAACATCACTAGCATCATCATCATCAGAAAAAATATCAGTGAGTTGAACATTTACCCTCTTAGTATAATAGTACTACTTAATATATATACAACCTTACGTATATACACAGTGATGGACAATATATATCTATACACCAACATATATTACATACATATGAAGATCAAGTAAAACCAGAGAATGAAAATATACACACGTATCCTTCATATTACAGTTGCAAGGAAAATCAAGTGATAATGCCAAACACAATTGGAGCTAGCAACAGGATGCTCAACTCAACCACACACTTATATACTTACAACCAATACCTAATGATGAAACATATCAAGTTGACTTCACAACCTTTGTAGGACTATAGTGTCAAGTGATGTGTGCTACTAACGAAATTAAGTGAATACTGTGCATATTGTAAATATTATTCAATTTTATATATAATAGCAAAACATGGGGGTAAAATATACTATCATTTAAAATATAAACTGTGCAACATAACTAAGCCAATACACCTATGGTGTCTCAAATAAGCACATCAAATATGACTGATTCATGATATGATTGAATTGCTATTACTGTATAAATTATACGTATATGAATCGGTTATATAGCTACAATGACCAAACTTGTGACTCCTGCAACTATGTTAGTTGCTACAATTATGTAACTACAAATGTTTGTATTACTGCAATTATATTACAGCTGTGAAAATTATGTAACTAGAAATGCTTGCATTACTGTAATTATATTACATTTGCTACAAAAATGTAACTACAAACGCTTCCATTACTGCAATTATATTACAGTTGCTACAATTATGTAACTACAAACACTTGCATTACTGCAATTATATCACAGCTGCAACAATTAGGTAACTACAAACACTTGGATTACTGCAATTATATTACAGTTGCTACAATTATGTAACTACAAACGCTTGAATTACTGCAATTATATTACAGTTGCTACAATTATGTAACTACGAACACTTGCATTACTGCAGTTATATTACAGTTGCTACAATTATGTAACTACAAACATTAACATTGCTGCAATTGTTACAGTTGCTACAAATATGTAACTACAAACGCCAGCATTACTGCAATTATGTTACAACTGCCACATTTATGTAACTACAAATTGTTACGACCACATTTTGTAACAGTTGCATTAACGAGATGTAACAACATCTTTTTTTGCAACCACAATTTTGTAACAGTTGGATTAACACAGTGTTACGTTAGTCACACTTGCATAATAGTTTCATTTACACAGTGTAACTACAATGTAACTGCAAATATGATACAATATTCGCTCAGTTATGTAACTTTTACAATATTTTGTATTTCACTTAATCAGCTTACAAGTTAATTGTAATGTGTATATGTATGCATTAATATATTACGACAATATTCACTGTCGTTGGTACGACAGTGGGCGTGACAGAATATGTAAGCATAATATGTTATAACACAATACTATATGTAACTATGGTATGTAACTATATAGCTATAGGTAACAATATGTAAAACAGGTAGATATGTCTGAGTTCTCCAGGAAGAGACAACTACACATCCCCCTTGCCTAGACTAATCAAGAATGCCAAACACTCCTGATCATGTGCCGGGAACATGACCGACACAAATACACAGGCACATACATATGCACACATATGCCCACACACTTTAGCCGGAAGCCAGAGGGGGATATAAGTCCGATATCACATATAAGAAGGTTGGACAGAGTTAGACAAGGAGAGATCGATAGGGAGTAGGAGAGTGAGAGTAAAGTAGGAGGACTGCAGCTAGCATAAACTGCTACTAGCCATAGCCTACACGGGCACGCCAAGTTCTTAACTTTTATTTGTATAACTGCCTGAAAATAAACTGCATTGACCCAAACTGCCTATTTCATCATCCCACTTAAAATATGAAGAGGATAACGGAAACATTACCTTCTCCTAGTGCCTCTCCCATCGACGATACAATCAGCAAAGCTGGAAATAGCTCTGCTATTAGTAGCGGCGTTACATAGCGCCGCTACTATTTTGATAGCGATGGTGGTAACGCCATTACTTTTTTAGCCAGTAGAGGATCTGAGAGTGCTGCTACTTTTTGGCTGTACTCACGCGTTACCGCAGTCCTCGCTACTCACACGATGAATACAGGTCCGGAGTTGGTGAGTACATACAGATATGCCGACGGTTTGATTGTATTTATTAATGACGAGAAAACAGGCACAAGATACAAGGATTTTCATAGCGAGAAAACTGGAAGAAGTGTCTGAGCATGAGGGAAGTATGGGTAGTGGACATGTTAGAAATGAAGCTGATGATTACGATGATAATGAGGATTTCTTTGGGTGCTTATAATTAAATGAGAATACTCAACAAGCTCAACAGAGTTCAAATGAAGTGACCCTATTTCTCAGCAGTTCCCCCACTGGATCAAAAAATATTGATTGTGATAGCTTTCCATCAAAGAATTTTATATCAGTGATCAATGCACTTAACACTGCAATTCCTTCTACTGCCGCTGTAGAGAGAGTCTTTCCTGTAGGAAAAGATATACTGCGACCGAAACGAGCTAGCATGTCTAATTCAAATTTTGAAAAGATTGCTTTCCCCAAGATAAACCCTCTCATCGTCAATGACGCGCAGCGAGTCTTTTGGGCCTTTCCGCGACTATCTGCGAAGACGCGTTTTACGTCCTCAAATCACAAAAACTTACGTCAAAGTAAAATTTTTGGCCGATCTGCATCATTTTTGGAAGCGTCCTAGTTCCCGCGCCTCTCGCCAAAAGTAATGACTAGGCAACTTGGGGCCCGAGATGCGCGGGAGCATGGGCGAGATGATTAGTAACACATCAGCTGTCAGGCAGGAAGGTAGCGCACGGCTGGGGATTTAAATTTTACTCTCTCTACTCCGTCCCGAGACTCGCGTCATATTTCACTGTACCAATAGTGCTTGTGTGTCGTTTTTGGGCACTATTTGATTAGATTTTGTGTTTGTAATAGGGAATTAGGTTTTGGTGAATCAATCGTGCTCGTTATTCTACCATTGGCCCAACGAAGATACTGGTAAGGCTACCCTGTTTATCGGCGTTTCCCAGCAACTACGCTGCCTCTTCTCTGGACCCAATGTGAGTATTCAACATTTGAATAACAGTGATAGTGATGCAGGTGAATGTAGTGTGCAACAGCGAGTGAGGAAAGACATGGTGAAACGTTTAGCTTAGCTGACGGAGGCAGGAAACCGCTTGACGACACCGTGTTGTCAAGAACGGAATATTTTCCAAGGTGTGGATGAAGTCCTTGTTTTATGCTGATATATGGTGGATAGTGTTATTGTGCAATAGATAGGAATATAGTGCAATGAGTGTATATGATGAAATAATGGCTAGGGCAGGAGTCAGTTTCGCATTACAGCCAGGGCAAGCCATTATGAGTAGAGGAAATACAGTATAGGAATATTTGCTTTTATCATATTGTTATATTTATTCTGTATGCTTTCTGTGTGAAATAAAGCATGAGTGTTATTGGTAGGTTTATCGTATGCTTGTGTGGATGAATGTAAACACTTCACCACATGATCATCAAAAAATATCGTCTGCGAAACCTTAGGTATCGCAGATGTGACATACAGAGCACGATCAGGAACTGTTGTGGTGAAAATATAATGTATGTTTCATAAAATGATGGATTTCATTATGTGTATTGTGAAAATATCATAAACACTGAAGCGTCTTCTCTGCTACACCTTATGGGACAGGTAAGTGTCACGTATATCTCTTTTGGTAAAATGTACTGTGTTTCCTATGTATTAATAAATTGGGCTATGTTTTATGTGAAAAGAAAGTGAAAAAGTGACGCACGTCCTCGTAAGGAACAATTGCATATATATATATATATATATATATATATATATATATATATATATATATATATATATATGTTTTGGTGAAATGTACTGTTGCCTATGTATTGATAAACTGGGCTATGTTTTATGTGAAAAGAAAGTGAAAAAGTGACGCACGTCCTCGTAAGGAATAGCAGGTTTTGTTCACTTGAGTTAGCACAAAGGTAGCAAAATGCAACGCGAGGTTAGGTACACATACACACACACATGCACACACACATACACATACACTTACCCACACACATGCACACTCACATACACACACGTGCACACATACACACACATACACACACATGCACAAAAAGGATGGAATAAAAAGGAGGAAGGTAGTAGAACCATGTCATGACAAGTATATAAACAAGATGATAAAGTTGATGTACTGAAATGTGGAGGGAATGGTACCTAAATTACTAGATGTGAATGATTATGTCAGAGATAATGAACCACAAATAATATGCCTAACTGAAACAAAATTAACACCAAGGATATCCAATGACATACTAAACTTAGAGGAATACAATATATGGAGAAGAGACAGAAATTTAAAAAAAGGAGGAGGAATTATAATAATAACTAAGAAAAATCTAAAAGTCAATGAAATAAAACTAGATATACCATCACAAGTAGAACTGATTGCAGTAGAGATCAACACATCTGAAGGTAAAATAATTGTAGCCAATTTGTACATGCCACCCAGATCAAACACATGGGAAAGAGACGAATATGAGGACCTGGCAGAGAGTACAATTCAGAGTATAAGATCATTCCTACATAAAATGGAAGAGAAATCGGAAAGAATTATACTAACTGGGGACTTCAATACAAATATAAATTGGAATACTCTAGATATAATTAGCCAAGAAAGCTGTTGGGACCAAAAGCACCTGGATCTCGTACAAAAGTTTTTCCTAACGCAGCATGTGAGGGAAACCACCAGAAAAAGAGGACTTGATGTACCTTCAGTGCTAGATCTAATATTTACTAGGCAAGAAAATGATATTAACAGTTTAATATATCACCCTCCACTCGGCAAAAGCGATCATGCAGTACTAAATTATAACTTCAGGATAGCATATGACATAGTAAACAGCAATGACAGTTACAAAAAGAGCCTAAACTATAAAAAGGGAAATTATCAAGACCTAAAGAAGTATTTCTTAGAAGTTGATTGGGAAAATGAGCTTAGAGGACAAGATTTAAATGCTGTATGTAAAAAAATTTGTGAATTTTATGAAATAGGAGTTCAGAAGTACATCCCACAGCACAAAGAAGCAGATAAGAAAATACAGAAATGGTTCAATACAGAATGTAAAAAATCAAAAGAAAGAAGAGATTTGTTGTGGAATAGATACAGAAGACATAATAGTGAAAGGGCGTATAATAATTACAAACAGGCAAGAAACGACTATACAAGAATAAGGAGGGAAGCCCAAAAACAGTTTGAGGAGGATATAATAAAAAAAAGTAGTGATCAACCAAAGCTGTTTTACAGCTATATCAGAAGCAAAACCAAAGTAAAAGATATAATACAATCCATTACGGACGAGGGAATCACTTATACACAAGAGAAAGATATTTGTGAAGCACTTAATAAGAATTTCCAATTAGTTTTTACAGAAGAACAAAATTTTGAGAGGGACTATGTGGAACACGCATGTCCACACATACTACCAGATATACAAATAGCAGAAAAAGTAATACAGGAGGAGTTAAGTAGATTAGACAGAGGAAAAGCAACTGGTCCTGATGAAATTTCATGTTGGGTATTACGAGAATGTGCAAAGGAGTTAAGTAAACCATTATTCTTAATTTTCAAGAAATTCTTGAGTCAAGGTAAACTACCTGATATTTGGAAAAGAGCAAATATTGTCCCCTTATTCAAGAAAGGAAATAGACAAAATCCACTCAGCTACCGACCAGTATCACTGACCAGTGTTGTAAGCAAGGTATTAGAAAAGCTTATAAGAAAAGCTTGGGTAAATCATCTAGAAGAACACAGTATGATAACAGAAAGACAGTTTGGTTTCAGAAAAGGAAAATCATGTGTTACTAATCTGTTGAGCTACTATGACAGAGTAACAAACACAATACAGGAAAGGGAAGGATGGGTGGACAGTATCTATTTAGATTTCAAGAAAGCTTTTGACACAGTAACACACCAAAGACTTTTATGGAAACTGTACCATCAAGGAAGAATTCGAAGCAAACTGTTTTGTTGGATGCAAGACTTTCTCATAAAAAGAGAAATGAGGACAGTACTAAGAGGAAACTACTCATCATGGAAAGAAGTGGCTAGTGGAGTACCACAGGGTTCAGTGCTGGCACCAATCATGTTTTTAGTGTATATAAATGATATAAACAGTAACACTGGAAATTAGAGCTATCTGAATATGTTTGCAGATGATGCAAAAATACAAAGGAGAATTACTAACACAGACTCTTGTAAAGAGCTACAAGAAGAATTAAATAAACTTCATGAATGGAGTAGTACATGGCAAATGGAATTCAATGTGGACAAGTGTCATGTAATCAAGTTTGGTAAAAGTGGAAAAAGACCTGATTGGGATTATAAGTTAGGAAATAAAACCCTATACACATCAGAAAGAGAGAAAGACCTAGGTGTGATTATCAATAACAGACTATCTCCGGCTGACCACATCAGCGAGAAGGTACGGAACATGTATACACTGCTTGCAAATATGAGAATAGCATTCACATACATAAATGAAGACATGCTAAGAAGGATAATAACATCATTCATTAGACCATCCCTGGAATATGCATCAGTAGTCTGGAGTCCTCATCTCAAAAAGCATATAGACAAGATTGAAAAAGTTCAAAGGGCCGCTACAAGATGGATACCAAGCTTAAGGGACCTAAGCTACGAAGAAAGACTAAATAAACTGAATCTACCAACACTACAGGAGAGAAGGAAAAGAGGTGACATGATAATGCTATATAAGTGCATATCAGGAAAGGAGAAAATAGACATAAATGATTACTTAACATATGGAGAAGCATCAGCAAGAGGACACTGCAAAAAATTGCATAAGAAGAGAGGTGATAAAGACGTAAGGAAATTCAGTTTGCCAAACAGAGCAATTGATCAATGGAATGCACTACCGAATGAAATAGTGTGTGCCAAAGCAATTCACAAATTTAAGGATATGTACGATAAATATGGTTTAAGACACGGGACAGTACGAGCTTGACTCATTCCTGTAAAGATACAATTAGGTAAGAACAATTAGGTAAGAACACATACACATACACACACACACATACACATGCACACACACATACACACACACATGCACACACACATACACATACACACATACACATGCACACACACACACACACACACACACACACACACACACACACACACACACACACACACACGCACACACACATACACATACACACATACACATGCACACACATACACAGACACACACACACATGCACACACACATACACAGACACACACACACACATACACAGACACACACACACACACACACACACACACACACATACACAGATACACACACACACATCCACATACACACACACATACACACATACACATACACACACACACACACACACACACACACACACACACACACACACACACACACACATTACAAAACTCCTCTCCCAACCGATGTGGTCCTGCAGGAAGATCATCGCCACTGGAGAAGTACGATATATATATATATATATATATATATATATATATATATATATATATATATATATATATATATATATATATATATATATATATATATTATCTTTTTACCTCTTTCTGTCAGTATATTTACATATATATGTTGTTATTTACCTCAGCACAAATGACAGGGAAATAAGTTCTGTTTCTGTTGCTAGCAACAGGTTTTGTGTTCATGTGTGGTTTCCGAGAGGACTAAAAACTAAAAAAAAGTAATTATATCAGATAGTTGTTGGTATAAAATCGAAGAAACCGTAGCTAGCAAGCATAAAACATGTTCGCGCGCTCAGGGAAAATACTCGTACGTAAGTCAGCGCGGCTGCCGGCGGTTCAGCGCGCGGCAAAATACACCATAGTTTATTGCAATTTTCTCGAGAACTGTAAGGCCTAGGATTACCGTCCTTGTCTTAAATGAAAGCCAATGAAATTATGCATCGGATAATGAAATAAAAACCTATTGCTCTCACTGAAAATTCGCCCCAAAATCTCTCCAATTATATAAGTTGTACTCTGTCGAACCAGAGTTTTTACTTTATCGCTTATTACTCGAAGACCTTACCTCGTAACAAACTGGGACACCCGGCATTCGAAAGCTAATAAAATTCTCTTTCGATTGATTGTAGAACATGAAGAGACTGATTCGTAAACATTCGACTTATGATGTTGGGAAGTGAAATCGGCGTCACGAATGTTTATTCTCAGCTTCCTTACTTCTGTATAGTGTTTTTTTTTTTTTTGCTTATTGTGTAGAACAAACATCGGCGAGTACCATATGTGGCTATGATGGGGAAATAAATATTTTTGGGTCGTGAAAATAAGCTGAGAATACACATTATCGGAGCGCGCGGCCACGGGGGGGGGGGAGATTGTCACACCCGCGAAAACTTAAAAACCTATGTGAGAGCGAGGGGGTAAATAAGGATGTCAACTAGATGTAGGCAATGCTAACACACACACACACACACACACACACACACACACCTCTAACTATCCCCGTCTCTAACTTCCGCTCTATCCCCCACTCTCTACTTCAGATTAATTCTTACTCACTACGTTATTATTTCGTAACAGTATGTTACTTTCAGTTTAAAGTAATGGAAAAAACATTGCCATTGTATAAATAGCCTTTAAAAGAAAGTCCCACTTCATTTTTACTTTTGTATTCGTATTTATCTTTAATATGTATCATTGGGGGAGGTGGTGGCTCAGTCGGTAGAGAGGTGGCCTCCAGTCCTACCGGACCCAGGTTCAAATCCCCGCTTGGGCAGGGAACAGTTTAAGGATTTGAATTTCATTAAATCAGACTTTACTGATCTACCAGAAGATCCGCCGACATGTCGTAAAAATACCCCCGTTAATACCAATACACCAGTCCTGTATGAGACAGCCCTAGCATGTATTCAGTATGGACAGTGGGTGTTAGCGCCGAAGTGGTGACATATGGAGGTGTATGGAATGTAGGAGGACTACTGGGCCTTGTTAGCAGGCTGTGAAGCCTATACCCAGAGTCGGACACACACACACACACACACACACACACACATATATATATATACCTAGGCTGCTTTCCCCAAGGAAAGGGAGGTAGCCGAGACAGGACGACACACTCCCCATTTACTCATCCATTCAAACACATTCATTCGCATCTTAGTCCCAAAGGGGAGAACGGACAGATCCTCACCGCACCACACCATACAAGGGTCAACTGCGGAATGCAATCAGTGACATCCGCAGCAGGGTCCGACAGCAGAGCTGGTATACCCCTGCCACATCATAACAGACTCATCCCCTTACCCGTACCTGACCTGAAATAGCTGATCAGACCAAATGCAGGAGAATATCTCCTCCTGGCTACGTCATCACTTATTCATTCACAATTTCTCTCCATTTATTTCTGTCACGCACAGCCACTCTTCCTTGCTCAACAGACATCCCCCTCGCATCCAGCGGTTTCTTCACACAGTCCATCCATCCTATTCGTGGTCTTTGTCTCAGCCTTACACCTCTCACATCAGACCTAGTTATCTTTTTCACCAATCGCTCATTATCCATTCTCTCCATATGCCCAAACCATTGCAACACCCTCTGCTCAACTCTATCAGCCATCTCCTGAACAACTCCAGTTCTCCTTCGCACTTCATCATTCCACACTTGATCCATACGCGTCACTCCACACATACTCCTCAGACACCTCATCTTCATTACATTCAATCTTTTCCTCTCTGCTACACCCATATTCCATGTTTCAGCCCCATATAATGCAGTCGGTACCACAACACCCTCATACAGCCTTCTCTTTACATCCATTCTAAGCGAACGACATCTAAACACTTTTTTCATTCCTCCCAGCACCTTTCCTACTTCATTTATTCTAAACTTCACTTCTGCATCTATTCTTCCATCTACAGCAACATGTGACCCTAGATATATAAAACACTCTACCTCCTCAAGCAACTCACCATTCAAAACTATATTCATCCCCCTACCATCTACCAACCTCGTACACTTCATCACTTTACTCTTATTCTCATTTACTTTCAATTTCCTCCTTTCACACACCCTTCCAAACTCCTCTACCAACTGTCTCAATCTCTCCTCTGAATCAGCCACCAGTACAGTATCATCTGCAAACAGCAGCTGCTTCAGATTCCACTCTTCACCATCAACATTCACCAGACTCAGACCTTCACCTAAAACTGTTGCATTCACCTCCCTTACAACACCATACATGTAAATATTAAACAACCAAGGCGACATCACACATCCCTGTCGCAGCTCCACTCTCTCAGGAAACCAATCACTCACAGCATTTCCCACTCTTACACACGCTCTACTATTTACATAAAAACATTTCACCCCTTTTAGTAACCTACCATCAAGTCCATACAATCTTAAAACAGTCCACAAAGCCTCCCTATCAATTCTATCATACGCTTTCTCTAAATATACATATGCCCAAAACACATCCTTGCCTTTCGCTAAATACTTTTCACACACTTGTCTCACCGCAAACACCTGATCCACGCATCCCCTCCCTCTCCTAAAGCCACACTGCTCATCACCAATCACTCCCTCTGTACCCTCTCTAACTCTTATAATTAACAATCTACCATACACCTTGCCTACAACACTCAACAGACTTATACTCCTAAAGCTAGTACATTCATACTTATCATCCTTGCGTTTATACATCGGGACCACACAAGCACTTGCCCAGTCAACTGGCACCATACCTTTCACAAAGCACACATTCAATAATCTTACTAACCAGTCATAAATAGTCACTCCACCACCCTTCAGGCATTCCACAGCACACCCATCCATACCTGCAGCTTTCCCTGTTTTCATCTCCTTTGCTGCCTTCTCCACTTCCTCCTTCGTGATCAAAGAATCATTCAACTCTCCCAACACATTTATTCCTTGCACCCTTCCATCCACCACAATCTCAGCCACCCTTTCCTCCTCTGCATTTAACAATCTTTCAAAATACTCTGCCCATCTTTTCCTTACTGCATCCATCTCAATTAACATCCTTCCATCCTCTGCTTTTACTCGTTCTTCCTTCCCAGACTCTCCCTTTCGCACCCTTTTCACCTCCTTCCAAAACATTTTCTTATTCTGTTGAAAATTCTCTGTCAGCCGCCTACCCCACCTCTCATCTGCGCCACTTTAGCATCATGCACAGCCCTACTCGCCCTTTTCCTCTTTTCCTTATACCTATGACATCTCATCCTTCCTCTGCAGCCACACTTCATATCCACGTCTCTTCTCAGCCACAGCCATACTTACTTCTTCTCACCACCATTCACTCATTTTTCTTACACCACCATCCACACGTCTCACACCACACACCTCTTCTGCATGCCCCACCACAGCACTCTTAAATAACTGCCATTCCTCCTCCACACTGCCATTTTCCCGATCTTTCACTGCGTTCCACTCATCTTTCAATTTCTCCTGATACTCTATCTTTTTCTCTCTTTTATCCAGCTCACTCACTTTCAAAACCTCTCTGCCACACCAAACCCTCCTAGCTCTCACCTATCTCTTACCTACTCTTAACTTTCCCTCCACCAGGTAGTGGTCAGAGATACCTCCACCCTCCCCTCTCAGAACTCTCACATCCAACAATCTTCCTATTACATTCCTAGACACAACCACATAGTCCATCAAAGCTCTATCAACAACCCTTCCACCCTCCTGTCTCACCCCTGTATACTTATAAATATCTTTCTTCTCAAACAGCGTATTTCCAATCACCATCTCTCGCTCAACACACATCGCTATCATTCGCTCCCCATTTTCATTTCTTCCAGGCATATATATATATATATATATATATATATATATATATATATATATATATATATATATATATATATATATATATATATATATATATATATATATATATATATATATATATAATGTATCAATGGTAGGCCAAGTTTTTTTTGCCTTTTATTTACGTATGTTCCTTTCAGTAGGTATACTAGGTAACAGTGTAAAAGAACATTTGTTACATTATACAGTAAATAGCTTTGTCCTGTACCTTCGGCTTTAAGCTTCATTAAAGTGACACCGACATGTATAAATATGATGTTCTTTTATTTTCAGTATAAGTATATACTGACATTACTCGTACACAACATAACCACTCAGACTAATATTATCAAGACGGTATATAGTGTATTACTATATCACAGATTTTTGTTAACCTTTCCTTCGTGTACCTTTTTCTTATCCAAAGGAGCGGGAGCGCAGCTACATTTCGTATGAAGTAGCAAAACCAGTAAAGCCACTACTTTTTTGAGCTAGTAACGGGAATGGGAGCCCCGCTACTTTTTATTAGTAGCGTTCCCAGTATTGACAACCAGATAACCTTCTCTGTATAATTACACCCTTCGGCTATGTCTACTTACATTGGTGGCTAGCGTTAACAATGAACCAACTTTTCCAATTACATTAGCAGCAGTGGTGAACAATGGCAAACTACGACAAACTACGTTCACTTACATTGGTAGGTAGCGGTAACAACGAACCAACTACATCCACTTACACTGGAGGCTAGCGGTAAAAACGAACCATCTACGTCTAATTACAACCTGTCTACCATACACTAATTTATTACAGATTCCAGTGACCACTTAGGACAGGAAGAAGAAATGTTTAAATTACATGGACTGAAATCTAAGAGGAATGAGTGATGTTGTGACATTTTTCCAGACAGTGAACATAGTATGTTTCTGAGCAATACGCACACCTTACGTTGATAATTCCAAGGACAAATCTGCAAAACAGAAATCGTCATGACTTGATAAGTGCTTAACTTTTACCTCAAACACACTGTATCTTAACAGATGCCATCACACAGGGTGCCCATAGAAATGTCCGTGAAAATGAAGGAGGTTTTTTGGAGGGCTAATTGTGAGTTAAAAAAGCTATATCAACATGGGTCCAATTCTCAACCATAATGGAGCTACATTTTTCTTTTTTTTCCACGACAGGGGAAGTCAATGGCTGGAAGCCAACAAAATTCTTTCCTGTAGGAAAAAATGAAAGAGAGACAAATTTGACATTCATTCATTTCATGATGCCTGGACACATTCTATTTAAAAAGACTGGAGGTCATAGGCAGACAGTTCCAGAGTTTCTTTGGACAGAAAAGAGGTCAGTTTGCTGCTAGACGGATGCTAAACGACCGACGTTCGTAATGGCGAAGGGATGCAAGCAGACAGTTCGGAGAAGCAATGACCATTGAAGTAATGATAAAAAGGAGATAAAGACGCAACAGTGCGGCAAAGAGACAGAAATTGAAAGGATTCAGTAAGAGGACTACAGTTTTTGATATGAAAGTCCTTTAAATGATAATCTTATGGGCTAATA
This sequence comes from Coenobita brevimanus, assembly GCF_032717465.1. Classification (NCBI taxonomy): domain Eukaryota; kingdom Metazoa; phylum Arthropoda; class Malacostraca; order Decapoda; family Coenobitidae; genus Coenobita; species Coenobita brevimanus. The sequence continues at coordinate 11,346,517 of NC_137001.1, forward strand.
ACCAGAGAGGCAGTTTTACCAATGCTGTCATCAGCAACTGTAGCCTCATATCGGTTGGGAATTAAATCCGCATGGGTACAGCATTTTCATCTCAAAATTATTCCTAGAAAAGCCAAAAATTTGGCAGACATTTCCTATAACATCCTGTATATACAGTACAGTAGAAAGACATGGTAGTATTTTTTTTTCCTAATGTGACTTGCCCTTCCCTAATGTAACAAATTAACCTAAATGACTAACAAGCTAACCTAACATTGTTGTAAGAAAACAAACCTAGCTTAACCTAGACTTTCGTGGATAAGAAAAGATGCAAAAATGGTACACAAAATGAAAATCAGCTGCGCCATAGATGAAAGTGGCCAAGTATTATCCTTTCTATTTCTTAACTAAATATTGCCCTGTGTCAGAAGTAATGTTGGCATGAAAGAGAAGTTTCCAGTAAAAGTTGGGCTACATCAGGGATCCTCGTTGACTCCTATGTCTTTGATTTTTAAATGGATGTTTTGGGGAGAAGCATCACTGAAGAGGCTCCATGGGTTATGTTGTTTGCAGATGACATTGTGCTGATAGATACCACCAGGGAGGGAGTAGAACGGAAGTTGGAGTGGAGAGAGAAAACGGAGGATAGAGGACTTAAAATTATCAGAAGAAAGACGGAATACCTATGCTTTAATGGAGAAGAAAAATCAGTGCATGAGTGAAAGGAAAAGAATATAAAATGGTGGTAAGGTCTGCAGTGATAAACGTTTCGAAAACTGGGCCCATAAAACAGTCTCAGGAGAGAAAGCTGAAGGTGGTGGAGATGCGGATGCAGAGATGAATGAGCTGGGTCACAAGAATGGATAAGAGAAGGAATGAGAGAATTAGGGGAACGATTAACCCCTTAAGACCGCAATTGTTTCAGGCAGGGTACATCCCACAACCGCAATTTGGGGGTGTTTTGGCGACTTTCACCAAGGGCAAATTGACTGTGTTCTGGCTAAAGAGGAAAAATTTACACACCTGACAACGCAATCCGTACCCCCGTAGGCCTAATGGTTACCGCACAATCGCTTGTCAAAGTTCAAAAAAAGTTTATGATAGTTACCCCTCGGTAACATGAAAATTTTGATAACTACCTATTTTTCTTATTGAAACAGGTCATTTCAAAGTGTTTTGTCACACCAACCATGAAAACAGGTGTATGTAGGTGTGGGGAAATTACTAGGCTGTAGGGAGATAAAGTAGGCTGTGGAGAGTAGGCCTACTGTATAGGTACGGGAGTTGGAAATAACCAGCTTTTCGCATGAAAAGAAAGCACTTCATTGTGTTTTGTAACATCTGCCATGAAAACAGGTGTGTATGTAGGTGTGGGGAGATAACTAGTGTGGGGAGTAGCCCTACAAGGCCTCATAGTCACTCCAAAACTAACACAGACGCATATAAATGTTTGTAACCATCAAAGACATCACAATAAAGTTGAATAATGCTATAAATGCATCCATAAGAAAGGAAAAAAAGCAATAATTTGTTTCCGATTTCTCTTTTTACTGTCTTAACTTCTCGTTACACATTTATCACACCATTACAATTATCACATTATCATTACACTTCATCACACTTATCATTACAGTTTCGGCAACAACCAAATTCTCTTGTGGAAACTCTCCATTTCATTGGAGTTAATCACACCAGCCATGAAAACAGGTGTGTTTGTATGTGTGGGGAGATGAAACAGGTGCGGGGAGTAGCCCTATAAGGCCTCATAGTCTTCCGAAAACTAACACAGATGGACACTACTCAGAGGTGCTAATCTGTGCAGGTAGAGAGAATGAAAAAAAAATATATATAAGATGCGTCGTATGTAGTACAACATACAGCATTTTCCAACTACGTACGTACAGAAACTGGTAGGTACAAAGTGAGAAATGAACAGAGTGAGGTGTAAAAATTTGGGAAGAAGTAGAAATAATATGAAACAGGTACATACATCAGGCCTGACACTCGGAGGCCTGGAAGGGAGGGTAGTGAGGGACAAGGAGAGAGAGATGGGGTGGGGTTTGGGGGGGGGGACAAGGCTAGCAGGGAGGGAGGAGGGGCAAGAGAGGGTGAGAAGGGACGCAGGTTGTTGTGGGAGGAGAGATGCAGTTACGTGGAAGGGCGGGAGAGTGATGGGGGACAAGGAGGGCGTGAGGGAGCGGAGTAGAGGGTCGCATTGAGGCGGCCGAGAGGGGGAGGTGCCCCCACACCGCCCAGGTTAGTCTGATCCTACCTCACGCCACATCAGCGGCGAGTTCTCATTGGCATGAAGCCATGTACGTCATAATGGGGCGGAGCAAACGCTCCGCAGTTTTTCACAGGCCGCGTTCAATTGATGCAATTAGGCATTTTGGCATAAATCTCAAATCGCATCAATTGATGCGATTAGGACTTAAGAGGTGGTTGGGGGATTCTCAAAGAAGATGCAGGAGAGGCAACTACAATGGTACAGACATGTAATGAGAAGGAATGAGGACAGTGTGGGTAGAAGAGTGATGGGCATGGAAATGGAGGGTAGACGGAGAATGGGTCGGCCAAGGAGAAGGTGGATGGACTGTATTCAATGAGATATGAGGCAGAAGAATACAGCAGGGGATGCTTTAGGACATAAGGAGAATGGTGACGACTAGTCAGAAACAGCAACTCCGCATAAACATGGGCAAGATTTTACCCTGTGTTCCAGAATTCCAGGAGGGTACACGGTCTTATTTATTATATTATCGTGGATATCACCTGACCACTTATTCTCAGAAGGGAAGGTCCTGTTGTATAACTGGCTGAAGCCTAGTTGTATATCAAATGAATCCTAATTGTACAGTATATCAGTTGAATCCTAAAAGTATATCAGTTTAAGATGAGTCGTATTTCATTCAGTCTCAATCGCAAAGCAGCTGAAGTTTCATTATGTATATCAATTAATCTTAATCATATAAGTTGAACCTTAATCGTGTATCAGTTTCAGGCCTAATCATTATGTCAACTGAAATCTACCTGCATATCAGTTGATGCATGTTTGTATAACAGTTGAAGCCTACTTGCGTATCAGTTGATGAATCATTGTAATACAGTTGAAGCAAAATCAGACACGACTTAACGCATCTTTGTATATTAGTTGAACCCTAATAGTTCATTAGTTGAAGCCTAATTGTCCATCAGTTGAAAGCTAATCATAATTATATCAGTATCCTTTAAGCATTTTGGAGCCGCGGATTGGGAAGCCCTCAGGCAGTACATCTTTGATTTTCCCTGGAATGATTATTGCTTCCATGGCTGCGAGCCATCTGAGTGTGCCTTGCCATTATGGAGGTTATTCTCTCGGGCATGGAAGCATAAATTCTTCTCATGTCCTTTGACTAACGCAAGAAAGCCTTGGTTTAATCACGCTTGTTCTAATGCTGTCCGCAACAAGGAGAGGGCCTACAAAAGGTACTGGAGCCAACTCACCCCTGAATCACATCATCTTTACGTTTCTGCCTGGAATCGTGCTAAGTCTGTTCTTCGCTCTTCTAAAAATAATTTCATCCGTACTAAATGCTCTCAACTCTCCAACTCGAATTCTTCCCGCTCCTTCCGGCATCTTGCCAAAAACCTTTCTAACAACTTTACATCATCATCCTTCCCTCCTCTTTTCCACTCTGATGGTTCTGTAGCTATTTCTTCTACTGATAAAGCAGATCTCTTCCCACAGACTTTCTCCTCCAATTCAACCTTAGATGATTCCGGTGCTGTTCCTCCATTACTTCCCGCCTCTGACTTCCTCATGGTTGGCATTAAAATTTCTTCAGCTGATGTATTTTCTGCCATCACTGGCCTCAATACTAACAAGGCATATGGGCCTGATGGAGTCCTTCCTGTTGTTCTCAAGAACTGGGCTTCTGTGCTTACACCCTGCCTAGTCAAACTCTTTCGCCTTTGTCTGTCAACTTGTACCTTTCCTTCTTGTTGGAAGTATGCTCTCATTCAGCTGGTCCCAAAGAAGAGTGACCACTCCCAACCCTCCAACTATCGTCCAATTGCTTTTATCGTCCTGTATTTCAAAAGTTTTCAAGTCAATTCTCAATAAAAAATTTTAAGGCATCATTCCTATCACAACCTTCTTTCTGATCGTCAGTATGGGTTCCATCAGGGACGCCACACTGGCGATCTTCTCACCTACCTTTCAGACTCTTGGTCATCCTCCTTTCGGGACTTTGGCGAAAGCTTTGCCATTGCACTTGACATCTCAATGGCTTTCGATCGAGTCTGGCATAAATCTTTAATTTCCAAACTGCCCTCTTACGGTTTCTATCCTTCTATCTGTGCCTTCATCGCTAGTTTCCTTTCTGGTCTTTCTATAGCTGCTGTTGTAGACGGCCATCGTTCTTCTCCTAGATCTATCAGCAGTGATATTCCTCAGGGCTCTGACCTATCACCAATCCTCTTCCTTTTATTCATCAATGACCTTCTAAGCTGCACATCTAACCCTGTCCACTCATACGCTGATGACTCCACCCTTCACCTTTCCATTCGGTTCCTGCAATGTCCATCTCAGCAGTTACTTCAACAAACAAGGGATAAGGCTATGGCACACCTAATGTCTGACTTGGCTCGTATCTCAGACTGGGGTAAAAATAATCTTGTTGTTTTTAATGCATCTAAGACTCAGTTCTTACACCTATCAACCCATCAAAATCTTCCACAGGTATACCCACTAATGTGTAATAATATTCAGCTTAATCCTGCATCATCCTTGAACATGCTTGGGGTTTCATTTACTCGGGACTTATCTTGGAAAGATCATATTACATCTCTTATAAAATCTGCTTCCAAGAGATTGGGTGTGCCAAACCGACTCCATTCTTTCTTTACCCCTGCATACTTGGTGAATCTGTACAGGGGTTTTATCCGCCCCTGTGTGGAGTACAACTCACGTGTGGGGAGGCTCCCCACATACAGCTCTTCTCAATAGGGTGGAGTCAAAGGCTTTTTGTCTCATTAACTCTCCTTCTCTTACTGACTCCCTTCAACCTCTGTCTCTTCGCTGCACTGTTGCATCTTTATCTCTTTTCTATCTCTACTTTGATGGTCACTGCTCCTCTGAACTGTCTGCATGCATTCCTTCACCTCTATGATGGGAGCGTAGCACCCGTCTAGCAGCAAACTCTCATCCCTTTTCTGTCCAACTCTCTAATGCAAGAGTTAACCGTTACTCCCAGTCCTTCACTTATGCAACAGGTCAACTCTGGAACTGTCTCCCTCTGTCTGTATTTCCTGCTGCCTATGATCTCCAGTCTTTCAAACGCACTGTGTCCAGGCATCTTGGATCTAGAATTTGGCTTTCTCTTGTATTTTGTTTTTCTCTTGGAGGGATCTGCTATTGTGCGCTCATGGCCTTTGGTTCCTTCTTCCTCACATAAAAAAAAAAAAAAGCAGTAAGGAACCAAATTATAGCTGTGTTCACGATCTGGTGCTGAATCACAGCTGTGTTCCCGATCTGGTGCTGAATCATGGCTGGGTTCACAATCTGGTGCTAAATCACAGTTGTGTTCACGATCTGGTGCTGAATCACAGCTGTGTTCACAGTCTGGTGCCATGTCCATCTGTTTCTAATGTCCTCAAAAATATATTTATTTGGTCATGTGGAGAGGATGGAGAATGAGAGACTTATCACAGAACAGGTGACCAAGGATTAGATGGATGGATGGAATGGAGACATATGAGAGAGGGAATGAGCTGGACGGAGGGCACATAAGTGACAATAAACAGGGCGACCTGAAGGCGATTTGTTTTTGGCCACCCTTTGGGAATTAAGGCGTTTTGCTTTTTTTTTTTTAAATAACAGAACAGAGGAGGGAAAAACAAATGAATAAAAAAAATAATCTATATACCAGATTACTGGCATCCTCCATTCATGAAAAATATGTACCAGTAACAGTTGGAGATTAAAAGCTGTAGGTTGAAGTTTGTGGAGAAACAACTCCTGGGAAGCGAGTTGCAGAGAGATGTCGTTCAGGGAACGAAAGAATTCTCAGAGGCAGAAGTTCTTCAATATGGCTGTGTGACATTCCAGTCATGAGCACTACCAGATGTCCGTGTAGCATGAGGGAAGACATGGAGAGGTAGCACAATGGACGCAACTTCGTCTGAGCATTTGCCGTAAAAGTATCTATAAATTAATGCAAGAGAGGCAACATTCCTTCTTTCTTCTAGGGGAGGTAGTTTATTTGTAAGAGCGGGGTTCTTAATAAATCCAACAGCTTTGTTCTGAATTTTGTCTAGGTGTTTTAGTGCAACCTCTCCACATCCATTCCACAAGGATGAGCAATATTCTAGCCGAGAGGGCACGTGACTCAAATAAATTATAGCTAACTGCTCGTCAATGAAGATGCTACGGACTCTGTACAATAATCTAAGCTTCTTTGAGGAGGTTTTAGCAAGTGATCTGACATGAGAGGTCCAGCTGAGGGCATTGTTAAGTGAAACATTAAGAATTTCAGTACTTTTGGAGATGGGAATATTAGTAGCACTGAAGGGAATATACGAATCTTGCAATACCTATCTATTCGTAAACTGTATAGATTTCGTTTTACTAGTATTAAATGTGACTTGGTTATTTTGTCCCCATTCATTGATCTTAGATAAGTCTTCATTTATGGAGATGGCTGCACTCAGTTGAGAGTTAGAGATATTAAACTATGTAAATGCGTGTCTGAGTGTGAATGAACTGTGAAGTGTTAAGTCATCTGCATGTGAATGGATGGGATTGTGGGTGACATATAGGGTATCATTAATATGAACTAGGAATTGGGTTGGCACCAGAACTAATCCTTGTGGCAAGCCAGCGTTAATTGAGTGGAAATTGGAATATATATCATAAATAAGGAGTTTAACCCATAAACCGCAGGCTTGTTTTGCTTTGACTTGCATGTCCCGCGGGCATATTCGCGCTCCGACAGAATCTCTAAAAATATTTGCCAACAATCAGTTATTAGTCCTAGAATATTACAATTACATATGCATATGGCACATACCTTCAGCTTTCTCCTGGGATGTTTGTTGAGCCTTCGTCGAGTACCGTAGGACTTGTGGAGACCTCTGAACTTGGGTAACGAAGTCTCCACTTTACACTTCCTGACAACCAGTAATATCATTACCACAGCCTGATATTATCACTAGAAGCACTATTCTATGATTCTCAAATAGTTTGGAATCCACACTCCAAAAAGAAAAAACACTGTGAAAGCAATGAAAATTACGAGCGCGTATGACCTTCTTACTTCCGATTGTTCGACGCTGGTGTTCTGTCATTTATTATTCATAAAAACACTCACAGTTGATATTTCTATTACTATATAACACTTATATATATCTACAGTCTTTATCCATAAGTTTCCTTCAGTAATAGTAGTTTATTGTTACTGTAGGCATTCAGTTTCTCTTTCAGTAAAATACGTAGCATTCACTTTCTCATCCTGTATACTAGCGTTGAGAGTAAATATGTCACTTTCACCTTCACTTTCATAACTCATAGTATGCATACATGCTAGAGTGAAGCTTTCACTTTCATTACTCCTAGTATATATACCCATATTCTTATATTACTACTCATTTACATTTCTACTTACATTCTCTATTTTATTTACATTATTTACATTTCTATTTTATTTACACTGTTAGGGACTGACACTTGCAGTAACTATTTTCCACTGTTCACTTATACATTCATTGCTTTCACTTGCTGTTTACACATTATTTACACATTATTTACATTTTCACTTGCACTGTTTTACTCATCAGAAAGATTGTAGTCACTCTCTATCATTTTCATTGACAAATTACCCAGTTCACGTTCCACAGCAGTCACTTAGCCCTTTACCTCTTTCCACACGAGGTTTAGTAGGGGGTATAGGTCACACAGCCCTTTGCATGGGGCTAAAAAGGGGCGGAATTTGACAGGCGCGAATCTGATGTGGTTTCACCTTGAAAGATGACAGTAAACGGAATACAGTGTGGTGGCCTAGGGGGAGTGCAATGCTGTCAATGTCAGCATGGTGACAGCTGCTATTATATACGCTATGAAATGATTGGCAGGAAATCTAGACAACACATAATACATTAGATAGTTCCAGGTGAATGTAAATATCACTTAAGGCTTCTCCCTTCCTTTCTTATATATATTTTTTTATTACGAGAATAGATTATACGGCATATTTCAAGGGGAAATAAACAGTGAAAAATAGCGAACGAGTGCATGTGAGGTGTTGTCAGGTAATAATTAGCCAATTCCAGGTGTATGGCACTATCACTTACCTTATTTCTTTTTTGTATATATTATTTGGTATAAGAATAGGGCATAGGGCTTATTTCAATGGATGAAATCAGTGGAAAATTCCAGGGAAGATTTACTTAGCATAGCACGGCCGGGCAGGCGAGAGGAGAGGGTAATGGAGGGGAGGTAGGGAGGGGAGTCAAGAACGGGGAGAAATAGCTAAATTGTCAACAATGGATGGGAGTACAGATGAGATTAGGAGTGCTGACTAGTGTTGGACATTGGCAGTACTGATAGATGATACAAGCCACCACTTGAAAGCCTGGGCGAATTCAAAATAACACAGAATCACAAAAGTGATGGCCCACGGTATGATCCCTTGCTCCCAAGCGTCACGAAAGTGATGCCCCCCGGTTAAGGGGTTAATGTTACGTAAAGATATATTTTTGCTTCGTGTAACAAGATGAAGGATTTGTATACTTTAATTGTTACAGTAATAGTGTATTTATTTGTGTATGCCAAATTTTAACTGACAAATGTATGATTTGTATAAGCAGAGCATTTCTTCGTATCGGTATAATATTGCAGTGAATAGGTAAATTTTCTCTTTTTACCGGTATGCATCACATACCTGACAAACCTGGGGATAGATCACGTACTTCATGAACTTTGAAGGGAAGAGGTGGCTGTTGTGGACAAGAACCAGGCCTCTGTCAGGAGTCCAGGTGGCCACTCGTTCGGGCAGGGTAGATGGATTACTGTACGGCAACAACGAGTACAGCCTCACTCTGAAAATATCAACAAATGCAACGCCTTAAGAAATAGAAAGAGAACAATTTATTATTAATAACACCAACAACAGCATCAAAATTAGCAGCAAATGCGATAATGATGATGATGGCAATGATAATGATGCACATTGGGTTCTTACTCAGCTTCTTTACTCTTAGTTATTCCCCTACTGATGTGGAGGGGGGGAGGGGTCACCTTGACGTAGTGACGGGGCTTAAAGACATTGTTATATATAAACGTAGATGCCTTATCGCGCTTTGCCACATAGGGCTGATGTGTGTCAATAGCGCCGCCTACTGGCAAGGTCGTCGGACTGATAATAAACAATGGGAATCAGTGGGCAGAGGGTGCTGATACTGACGTTTTCTGGCCATAACTTTCCTAATACTGTATGGATTTCCTTTTGAGACTGCTTGTTTTAAAGTTCATAAAATATTCTAAAGTAATATTAAATGCATCTTTTCTTACTTGGTCTGTGTTTATCACAAGCACATATCCAAAGTCCACATTAACAACAACATGCAACTTGTGCTTCTGAGCCAAAGCAGTGAATTTATTGCTGAAATCTGGCTGCAATATAATGTGACTCATGACAAGCTTAACACATGCATGAAGCTGGATTATTTTTAGCATCGTTTAAAATATATGAATGATATGATAATTGAAATGGAGTTTGATAAAGAAATAATAGACTGAACGCGAGCATATGTAAATTATGTATCACCATAGTAAAAAATATTGGTTATACATTTTATTTATGTAAAATATTAAATGTATATGTAATGGAATTATGGGAATGTTACACTTTACAACTTCAAGTACATGATGAAGCAGGGAAACACCCAGTGACCATTGTTGAATTCAAGAAAGCCCTAGCCACTTAAATAGTGTGGTAACATGTATAAATTATATATCACATTTTAGGGAAAAAAAGGGGTGGAAGAAGTATCAGAAACTGGGGACATAATTCCCAGATTGCTTTGAGGGTGGAAAGGAGTGAAGATATTTACAGAAAGTTTCACAGAAATTTTAAAGGCTTGATAGTTAATGGCTAGAATCATATGCACTGAAATAAACATAGAACCATAAGACCCCAAATTACCTTGGAAATGTTGAACCTCTGAGATTGTTAGGCTCATAGATGGTTAGGTTGTGTTAGGGTAGTCATTTCACCAGAAAATACACCACTGTCGCCCAACATTGCTTTTCTGGAGTAAATTCATTTTTAACATATTCATCATACCACAATTTTGCTTGCATAATGTGTACAGTGCCATCCCCCCCCCCCCCAAAAAAAAAGCAAGAACAAACGAAAGTGAGGTGGTGAGGGCTCTCTTGATCTTTACCTTATGTGGCTCAGTACATAAGAATCAGAGTACTGTACACTGATTTTTAATGCATTGTGATACTGTCAAACATTATAAGGTTAGCTGTTATTCACAATGACTAAGTTCGTTTATATTACAACTAAACTCAATGTGGAAGTACTGCACATTTGCATATTGTAGTCTGAGCAGTGCACAGTTATGAGGTTTGCATTGATGTTATAGTACAAATTGTATATACTTACCCATGAAAAGTTATTCCCTGTTGTCTGGTGCCAATTGTTTGCTTATTAGTGTAACACTGTGGCATTTCAGAGAAGTTAACCCGAGGTGTCCCGTCGACGTATGGGTACGTCACAACGTTTTGTCACAGCTAGACCCGTCGATGTACCGGTATGTCGTGCAATTGCAAGGCTCATAATTTGGACAATTTTCAATTTTTGTGCATGATTTTTGGTACTTATACACGGGACACCTTCCTCTACAAGATGCCAGGCAGGGATAATGCCTTACCCCGCATGACCTCCCCCCCCCTGCATGCCATTGTCTCGGCAATTCACCTGTTACTAGTGACCTGGCCAATATAGACATTCAGGGCCAGAGTGATTCCCCAATCGATGACAATGTGGAGGACAAAGTTTACGTAGCATTAGAGGAAGAAACAATCAGAAATGATGATCAGGTAATGTCGCCAAAAAAGGTCAAGTGTGTTGATGTGTTAGTGTGCAAAACAATGCTCATATTGCCTATATTATTGTTTGAAAACCAATATACTCTCATACTACATATAAATTCATACCAAATAAATAAATAAATACCGTTCATGAGTGGTGTGGAATAGTTACCCTCCTACAGAACTTGTTTTCTTTGGAGCCAGGCTGACAGAAAACCCAGTAAGGTAAGGAGTACTGCTACCTGTATCAAGTATTTTAAACCTCAGGTGAGCGATTTCTCTATGAATTTTCGATGTTTCTCACCAAAAGCAGAGGTTTGAACCAAAAAATTTTTTTTCCAAAATTGGTCAGGATTGGGGGGAGTCAGTTGTGGAAAATCGGTTGGGACTGGGCAGGTTAAAGTGGTTCATTAGTAAAGCAGACCATAGCAGACGATGTGCACTCGACCTTTCTAACATGGCGGTCAAGCTGATGCAAGTTTTACCTCCCCGTGCAGCATGTATGTTTATATATCTATGCTTAAAGAGTGGTTATCAGTGCACCTACCCTGGAGGCGTGCCTACAGTATCTTTGTACAGCTCAGCATCTGTCGGTCTCGTTAGCCAAGCAGTCTCCTTGCATCACTTGTAGAGTAGGCCTACTAGTGATGCTGCTAATCCCTGCCCATCTTCCATCATGGGCAGGGCTTTTGCTTCTCCACGTGTTAGCCATGCATGGAGTCCCGTAAGGTTGGGAAATGGGAGTCCTGGCAGATGACTGATGCTTCATGATGTGCCCTGGAGCTAGAGAGACACCTTTGGTCCCTCATTCTGGCTAAACTGGTGGCGTGGTTGGGCTCGACCAGATCAATCGGCTGGTCACTTGTTGGCTAGGGTCAAGTGGACAATGGGGGCCCTGGTATGCTCCTATCATCCTGGAGTCACCCTTATATAGGTCTCCCCATGGTTACCTGCTTACACTCCCCCACTGCCTCGGGTTGCCAGCGGTGTTGTCCCTGGCATATGAACTGCCCTTGTTGGGCTCCGTGGTGGGAGAAGGGATAAGGGAAAGAAGTATTTTGTAGATCTCTGTGGCTTCTAAAATAAACGATACAGTTGATGATTTGGGAAGTTTTTCTCTGATTGCCACTCGCCGCCTTTCCAGGCCCCAGGGGACAATCCTCCTTGGCCCCAGCATCCAGTTCGGATCAGGAAGCGTCCATGTTGGGTTAGTGCAGCCCTGGGGTTGAGCCCAGATGAGAAGGGGCCTGCATTATATGCAAAATATCTAGTGATGAAGTCCACTATGTCTGGATCAATGCTAGATATTGACATACTTGATTTGCACCGTGCCATTGTGTCGGCATGTGAAAAGAACCAAAATTCTCTTCATGGGGAGATGGAAGCATCCTTGTTCAACTGTCCTTCCCTGAAGAGAGCTCCTGTTTAATGCTCTGACCTCTGTTTCTAATGCCGATGATGCCTGTGTTCTTCATGCAACCTTTCAGCAATGTAAGGATGTCATTTTTTCCCGTGACCTCCTCTGATACTCAGAGGCATGGCTGTTGGAGGAACTGCAATCTTCTGTTATGGTGACTGTTGAGCACATATAGAAGAAAATAGAGAGTATCTAGACCTCGAGACCGACCTTGTTCCAAATGATTTTCAAGTTAAGAGGCTTACATCTATGTAACTGCCTTTGCTATCACTTCCTGTAAAGCCATACGTGCTAACCCATAATTGGTGTTTCCACTGGTAGGGGTATCGACATGTTAGCCGATTTTGCCCAACGTGCATAGGCTGACCTTCCTGGTGTATGTATCTCCTGTAGCTAAGTCGTACCAGTGACCGCCCAGGACCTCATAAATGTTATCATTGTGGAGGTCCTCATGCTGTATCACGTACACGAGAGAGGGTTTCGTTTCCTGAAGCAAAGAAGAGAGCCCAGACTCGCTTCTTCCAGCCCAGAATTACTTATGCGCTGTCCTTTCTGGACTGCCTGTACATCGCCCTGTTTCTCAGAAGCTGCTTCGACTCATTGCATTGCCCAATTTTCCATCTGGTGATTTGCCAGATGCTCTCCCTGTGGTTAGTACTGCATGTAAGACTGTTGTTCGCCAACCCTCTACTTCAACTGTTTCTGCCCTCACTTCAGTGGCTGATGGTTTGCTCACTTATGCAGTGGTGGCAAATGTCCATGTTGATGTGTCTCCTTGTCCTGCCTTGTTCAGTATGCCCGACTTTCCATCTGCACCTGGCAAACGTCACCGTGGTTCTGCTGAGTCCTCTGAGCCTGAAGACCGTCCATCTAAGGCCTCTGTTGAGGAACCTTGTGTCGACCTCTCTCCTGTTCCATCTGCACTGGAGGGACTGGGGTCTAGCCAGGTGAAGGCTGAAGTTCATGGGTCGCCTGTAGTCCTGTCCTCACTTGGGGATGGTGTTGCAAAGACCGTTGGTACTTCAGTTCTGCCACCTAGCATATCATTTTCACAGGGTTCTAGTCCTGTGGACTCTACTTATACTTATCAGGCTTCTGGTGGTGGCACTGGCCATTCTACATCACCCAGGGCGGCCTCCAAGCCACCTTCCAAGCAAACTGTTATTCCAGCTCAAAGGGGGAGTGTTGTGAAACTTTCTTCCCCGTCCTCACGTTTGCCTTTGGATATACGGCATAGGGTGCGAGCCTCCCTTAGCCTCAGCCCAAAGCCGCTCGCTTGTTGGGAGCTGTACAGTCCCACAGCTAATCCTGGTTCTTCTACTATGGCTTTTATCATTCAGTGGAATTGTCGGGGTTTTATGTTCCACCTGGGAGGAGCTGTCTTCTGTCACAGTTTTCTCCTGCATGCATGTGCATCCAGGAGACCATATTAGTGATGTTGTTCCTTCCGGTCCTTCTGGTTACAATGCCTTTATTTCTGATCCTGTGCTAGGCCAATGTCGTCTTGGAGGTGCTGCTATCTTCCTTCACTAGGATGTTCCATTCATTCGTCTGGACATTCCCACTCCCCTATAGGCTATTGCTATCCAGGAGTTTTCGTGCCGTCAGTACACAATTTGTAGTCTTTTTCCTCCTCCTAGTGTTACTGTTGAAATGGCGGATCTGATAAACCTTATCTCCCTTTCTGTTACTGTGTAGTGACACTGAGGCCAACCCTCGGGGTGTCATGCTGGCTTCCACAGTGGAAGAAGAGGGTCTGGTTGTTTTAAAATCCAATGAGATAACTTATTTCCATAGCCACACAGGTACTTTTACTGCTATTGCTTTGCCCTTGTGCTCAGCCGATACCATTTTAGATTTTAATTGGGATGTGTTGCCAGACCTGCATGGCCATGACCACTTCCCAGTACTTTTAACAACTGCTTAGGGTGGACCTCAACCTCGTCTTCCTAGCTCGTATCTGAATAAGGGTACGAGAGGACAGTGTTCATGGAATTAAGTTCCATTGCCCTTTCTGTCAATGAGTTTGGCTGTCTTATTGAGGCAGTGCCTTTTTTCACTGACATGTTGCACTCAGTGGCCCTGTTATCTGTTCCAAGAACGATGGGTCACTTTCATAAACGCCTGGTTCCTTGGAGGAATCCTGAGTGCAGTTCTGCAGTGAGAGCCAAACCAGTCGTTTTTTCTTGACCTCGCCACCTCCGTGATCCTCAGTATTTGGTGGCCTGTCAGAGGCTGTGAGCACATATGAGGTGGGTTTTAAAGAAGGCCAGGCGTTCATTCTGGAAGGGTTATGCTTCTTCCTTCATTTTGAGGACGTCCCTCACTTAGATGTGAAACCAGGTAAGGAAAATTTCGGGAAAATATGCTATTCCCTCCCCTCCTCTTTTAGCTGCTGGAAGTGAAACTCTGTCTGATCCTTTAGCTGTTGCAGAGTTACTTGTAGATCATTCTGCCAGTGTTGCACAGAAGGATACAGATTCGCCTTCGGCTATCCACCGCCGGTGCCTAGAGTCTCGTGGTCTCAGTTTTGCTTCTTCTGGGCGAGAGTCTTATAATGTCCCCTTTTGTATTTCTGAACTCCAGGCAGCTATTTCACAGTGCCATGATTCCACTCGTGGCTGTGATGTAATTCCTTATGCCTTTTTGAGTTACCTGTCTGATGTGTCCCTTTTAATTTTTCTCTCATTGTTTAATATGCTCTTGTGTACTGGTGAGTTCTGGATTTTTATTTTTTAATGTGTTTGACTCTAGGCATAGGATTCACAGCCTGCTCCCAAGGTCCAGTAGTCCTCCTACATACCATACACCTCTACATATCACCACCTCGGCGCTAACACCCACTGTTCAAATGGAATACATGCCAGGGCTGCCTCATACAGGACTGGTGTATTGGTATTAGCGGGGGTATTTCTACATGTTGGAGGGTCTTCTGGTAGATCAGTAAAGTCTGCATTTATGAAGTTCAAATCCTTAAACTGTTCCTTGCCCCAGCGGGGATATGAACTTGGGTCCGGTAGGACTGCAGGCCACCTCTCTACCGATCGAGCCACCGCCTACTGTAGTTATCCCCATCCCCAAACCAGGGAAGGACCACCTACATTGACGAACTGCCTTGACTTCTTGTATGTGTAAGTTCTTGGAAAAGATGGTCAGTGTTAGGCTTGTGTGTTTTTTTGGAGAGAGGTGACTATTTGTACACTGTCCAGTATGGTTTTCGTAAATTGTGATCTAACTCTGATGCCCTACTGTCCTTGCAATCTTCTGTCTGTGAGGTTTTCTCCACTAACCAACACCAGGCCACCGGCTTCTTCGATCTGAAGAATGCATACAACACTGCCTGGCGTCAAGACATTTTACTTTTATGAGTTTGGTCTTCGTGGGCACTTGCCTATTATTATACAGCAGTTTTCACCTAACCGTTTTTTAAGGGTCCTAGTGGAGGAATACTTTCTAGTGCCTGTGCATTTGAAGATTGTGTACCACAAGGTAGTATCGTTAGTGCTACTCTCTTTGCTATGGCCATCAATAGCGTTATCAGTGTACATCCTGATGGTGTACTAGGCTCACTTTATGTAGATGACCTCTCAATTTCCATCACCGTATCTAGAATGTCTCTGGTAGAGAGGAAGGTGCGCCAGCCCGTAATAGAATCTCTGTGTGGGCTGAGTCTCGTGGCTTCCATTTTTTCTTTAACAAAGACAGTGGCAATACATATTTCGTGTTCGGTATGTTCACCCAGAGCCTGACTTGTATCTCTACTGTATGGTCAGAGAATATCCTGCGTGGAAGATACTCTGTTTCTGGGTCTTCTGTTTTATAGGTGACTAACTTTGGCTCCTTAGGTTAGTTCTGTTAAGGCAACTGTATTGAAGTTTTGTGTCTTCTGAGGGTTTTTGCTCATTCCTCTTGGGATGCTGACCGTCATACCCTCTTTGTCTTGCATAGGTCCTTTATTCTTCTTAAACTTGAATGTGGGTGTGATATCTTCTCTGCAACTGATGTCCATCTCCGGATGTTAGATTCAGAGCACCATGCTGGTGTACGTCTGGAAACTAGGTTATTCAGGTCATCACTGACTTCGAGTTGTTTGTTGGTGGATGCTGATGTCCTCCCTTTCCGAGTGGGCACAGCTCGTGAATTCCACATCTTTTAGTCATGGATATTTTGTGAAATCTCGTGTACACCAGTATTCACGAGATTTCTACATCTTTTCCACGTGGAAACTTAGCTGAGAAGATCTCGTGTAAAACTGGATGAACAATTCATGTGAATTCTCTCAGAATAGTATGAGATGTACATGTGGTGGTAGAATTCACATGAAATACATTAGTTCCGATTGTGATTCTGTATAGAGCAATGACGTGAGTTTATGCCTTTTATGGAATATAGGAAAGTAATTATGTAGCCTGCCTATTAGCACTTTATAATATTTATTGATTGGAAATTAAGATACATACATACATACATATACATATATATATATATATATATATATATATATATATATATATATATATATATACATATATATATAGTGTAAGGATATTCCCAACATTGTCGTTTCTATTGCTCTTTGGGAATATCTTTGAGGGACAGAAAAACATCATCTTTGGTGATTTGATCGTCATCCCCGAGCTAGGCAACTATTGCCATATAGCCCCACTAAGTTATAGGAGCGCGCTACCACTCCCGCCAACGGTTACCCATGAGAGGCTCGAACTCGCAACCTCGCGATTGCGAGTCGGACGCTCTACCTCTGAGCCACCGCGCCTTCTTCATCTTCGGTGAGAGCAGACTAAATTAGTAAAAGATATTATAGAAATTATAAAAGAACAGAATTGGAGGTGGGCAGGTCATGCTGCTGCTGCTGCTGCTGATGATGATGATGATATATATATATCATCATCAGCCATTTAGTGTCCTGAACAAAGGCCTCCCCAAACCTTCTCCATGAATTCCGTATTTGAGACAGACAGACAGAGAGACTGAAGTGGTTGTGGATAATTCGTTACCTAAAATGATCATCTCTCTTAATTAAGCGATATAGATGATGGTATAGTAGATAATCATGATATTCAAATAAAACTTTTTACGTGCTTATTAAACATTTTCTTTATTATTATTATTATTATTATTATTATTATTATTATTGTTATTATTAACGAATGCGAAATAATACTAGATCACCAGTATCAATGTAAACAACACGCCTCAAACACAGTGTTGCCATGTTCGTACAATCTAGCCAAACTTTCTCGCTAGATATAGAGTAATTGACTTTGTTCATGTATAAATATTTACTTTTTACATCTAATGACATTCTATAAATGTTATAGTTATTTGAGCCATTTTAAATGATATTTTAATATCTGTGGCATTATTCTAGCTATTTTGCTATTCCATCTTGCTACCTATAGCGAAGTTTGAGTATTTTCAATGGTAACCTTGCACAAACATTCAAATCCCGCATTTACCATACGTACAAAGGCACAAGCTTTGAGGAAAGGTAAGATTTCTGAAGTACTCTATCAATTTTTAATACCAAAAGTTTATCATATATAAGCTTTAGGTTTAAAGACTAGTGTGTCGAAGAAATTTGCCTTAAACTATTCAACCACACAGGCTCGGTCTAAATAGCCTAACCTATCCGCATGGTGTATAGGGCCTAGGCTAGCCTATAGGCAGGGCATTAATTCTGTCAGGTGCCTGTATAGTGCTAATTTAGGTAGTATTACATTTCGTTTAGTCACACCCTAAGGGAATTTACTCCTCAACTTAGGAGGGGTTTCATATATGAAATTTTTCTCGCAAATATGTCCTTTAGGTGTTTTTGTTCGTGCAGTAACAACTTACTATACAGTCATGGCTTGGGGAGGGCGACATTAGCCCCTCCCTGCCCTCAAATTTATGAGCTTTCACAGTTAATGTAGGTTAGGTTGAGGATTAAATTTGGCTGGATTAGGTCTGATTTGGTAGGTTAGGTTAGATTAAAAAGTCCTTTGTTCGATTTTAATTCCTATTTTTTATTTTGTATATGTCTTCAACCACATACAGGGATTAGGCCAGGTTAAGTTAGGTAAGATGCTTTTGCAATGTAGGTTAGGTTGGGGGTTAAATTTTGTTGGATTAGTTCTGATTTGGTAGGTTAGGTTAGTTTAATTAACCTGATAGCTACAACGTACATCATATGAAGAATAGCATGCGACTGCTACGTACATCATATGCTCAAGCTCTTTTTTTTTTTTTTTTAATGCACGCTACATTTTTCACCCAGATGTCTGCTAATAGGTACCACAGCCAAACTAAGGTAAATAATGAACTCATATTTGGTTTCCTATTCTTTTCCACGCACTCTTTCATTTATAAGAGCAAAAATTATTTTTGAGGAAAAAAAAAATCCCATTTTTTTGTGCATGGGGGGATTGACCATGAAACCTGATGCCACAGTTAATGGGTTAAAAAGCACTTCATTCAGTTTTATTTCCTTTTTTTTTTTTCCATATATGACTTCAACCACGCACAGGGATTAGGTTTGGTTAGGTTAGATTAGGTTAGGTTAATACTAAAAGGTTAATAATTTGTTCGATTTTACAGTTTTCAACTCGTATTTGACTTCAGCCCCTTAATGGGAGTTAGGACAGGTTTGGGTAAGTATGTGATCATATGTGGTTGAAAGTATTGTCAATTAAAATAAAAATATGGGTAAATCCTCCCTCCAGAGAAAAAATTAAATTTGTATATATATATATATATATATATATATATATATATATATATATATATATATATATATATATATATATATAACCAATTTAAGGATATTATTTCGAATTTGACTTCACCCAATTACAGGCCTTAGGATTTGTTTGCGGTGGAAATTGTTCCCTAAATCATGCAAAAAAAGGTTACTTCTTACCAATACTAAAAAAATAAATAAATAAACAAAATACAGTGGCCTTGCACAGTACAAGAGTGGATGGGCAGTCCTTGTCCTCGCGCACTTTAAAATTGTGCACTGTGAATACATAATCTTTTGAGAAAAATTACATATGGGTGGTACCCCCTCATACCATGGCATTTTTTAACCCTTAGAGACATAATAAAGGGAAAATTTTTCGGACATATACTGCAGATATACTGTAGCTACAATAACAAAAATTTGGTCAGTCACCTTAACAACAATAGGCAACATGCCTGATGGACGTAAATAACAGGGGTTCCGAGGCACGGCAGCACATTTAGAGTGCCCCTGCTGCACCACCCCGCACACTGCATGTGTTTAACAGTTGCCAGTGCTGTATAACTCCAGGCTTTCATGAAGAAATTTTTGGCTTTTTGAATGTTATATTTCTTTCAGAATGTAGCAAGTCTTTATGGTGGAGGTTGCAGGTATGCCAGGTGAAGCAGGTGGGACTGTGGAGGTGGAGGCGGCTGGTGAGTCAGGGGGGGGGGGGGCAGTGGCGATGAAGGGGACGGTGGCGGGCGAGTCAGGGAAGGTGGTGAGGGGAGGATCCTCCATCTCCTCGCTACTGCTCATATTTTTGGCAATTTTCTTCATCTCTTCTTGTTTGTTTGCGTCATTCCTTATCTTGTTATGGGCGTATTTGCTGTATAACAACTTGGCATTCGCGAAATAACTGTCATTCATCGAGTCCAAACATTATTAAAGACTAAGTCTACTAATACCAAGTCGGTTCACTTTCCATCAGGGCGCAGGGAGGTGTGGCTTGTGTGTGACATCAGTTGGCTTAAGTAACAGAAAATGTATAAAACCGCAGATTCAAATTAAACATTTACAACAGG
The DNA here is from genome assembly GCF_032717465.1 of Coenobita brevimanus. NCBI lineage: Eukaryota > Metazoa > Arthropoda > Malacostraca > Decapoda > Coenobitidae > Coenobita > Coenobita brevimanus. The sequence continues at coordinate 11,366,796 of NC_137001.1, forward strand.
GAAAACGAAGCAGGGGAAAAAGTGCTTCCTTCACACCTCTACACCTTCCATCACACATTTCAGTCCCTTCCCTCACTTCACCGAACCGAAAAGTATGTTATGGTCTGAGTAGTGGAGCAAACATCCATCCCCCATCATGGTCAGGAGTCAACTGAGCTAGTGTTTCATACTTTCATGCCAGAGCCAGTTGACGCCACTCCGATGCTCCGCCCCCTGCCGAGCTTGGAGCCGTTTTAGAAGGAAGTGAACCGACTTGATATTAGTAGACTTAGATTAAAGAAACTGGGTTTCTGTTCTAAGTTATTGCCGAAAACATTATTGTCGAAGTCGTTATTGGCGAGATCTTACTGTAGACTCCTCTTGAGCACCTTCCCCAAGAGCCCTGAAGTCGCAATGGGCCCATTCTGTGGGGAGGGGGGTCGCTTAGTCAGGGAAAATAGTGGTTTTGGGCCACTCCTTCCTCTACCTCGCAGATTGTGGGCTAAACTCTCGCAGTGAAGGTTTTTTGGTTATCATTTTGGTCAATCGCATACTATGTGATTCGCGTACTGTGAACGTGCGTACTGTGTGAGGCCACAGTACTATGAACTAAACCAAAAAAATTCCGTAATTTACTTTACTTATTGTTGTCTTGAAACTAATATCTATGTTTTATTCTTTCAGATAATCTAACACTGTAATTCTCCTACATGTAAAGAACCGTATAGAACCGCACATACCACGCAGCCAGCACTGTCCTTAAGAGGATGGTGGACAGGTTCTCCATTTGTCACACAGAACTTACACTGTACATTATTATTCTTGGTGATAGCACCTAAGTAGGGTTTTGTTTTTCACAGTGCTCCCAGGGTTTCTGCTTCATTGTTTGTAGTCTTTATATTTTCTTTTGTAATCTAAGAGGAGCATTGGATCTGGCTACTGAAACGAACACGCTGCTGAATGTGCTGATGGTTGTTGGTTGTCTGCTATCCTTACCGTCCTATCTGATCCCCTGTTAACCTTTAGTATACCGTTAAGTTCCCTTATGGCATTTTATTTTTTCCCTAATGAGTTGCCTCAATTAATTTCTCTGATTAATTACTTTCTTTTTATCACATTGAGCTCTTCTGCAGAAGGTGGAATCCAAAACTTTTCATCTCATCAACTCTTTAAGATAGCAATGTGAATGATTTTTCTGTAATACACAATATATAAATTAAACAACTACTCTGTGTATTAATTTAAAACATACCTATATTCATTAGTGTCCAATCTTGAGCAGACTATAGATGTATTGCACCTTATAGTCACAAGTTTCATGTGTTCCATTCACCATTAACTATACCTTAACTATACTGATGTAGTTACAGTACTGTATGCAGTATATGAATCTTGCAGGACATTTATATAGTTTTGCACATTATTGAAAATTAACCGTTGATGATTATGATGCATCTTGACTGTTTATTTTATCTATCATTAGACAAGTTTATAGGACTTAAATTAGGAAGGCTCTCTAGAAATCAAATGGATAAAAATAATTTACATTCAATCCGTAGATCCCACAAGTTCTTCCCAAGCTAAACTGATTATAGTCTGTATGAGTTAATTGACTTATAAGCTAACAATGCTTTGATGCTTGATGAATTTGACAATTTATACTGGCTAAATTATTACTTTTATTCAGCATAGGAAGAACTTGTTGGAGTTAGGGAGTAAATGTATATTTCATTTAATCCATTTGGCTTCTAGAGAGCCTTTCTAATTTGAATGCATGTGATTTATTCCACCAGATATTACTGTTTATTACTCGTTAATTTCAACACGTCTATTACACGTGTTTAAATTCTCGTGAAACGAACTATCAAAAAGATCAGATATCCACATCTTTTAGACATCTCCAGTCCACATATTTCCACGTGAAAAATGTGACATTTGCCCACTGGGTTGGATTTACATCACCAGTCATGATCAGGTGTTGGTATCGTCTTTACCATCTTCCGGACTCAGTTCTTTGTGAAATAGTCTCCAAGGATTCCAAATCTTCCGTTTGTGACATTGGTCCAAGTTTCCCGAAGCCCGTTGGTTACAGGGTCCTGTCTGTTATAATAGTCCTTTCTGTTTCAAGACTGGCAGTTTGTCCACAATGGATCCTGAGGGTTGGTTTTTGGCTACTCCCTCGTTTGACATTTTGTAGGTACGTTGTTGGTAAAAAGAGCTCACTTCACTCTCAGGTGTCCCTCTCTCTTTTTAGAACATAACTCATACTAACGTCTGTTTATACTAACGGATCTAAGACTGATACTGGAGTAGTCTTTGGTGTCGTCTTCCTACCTTCAGTCGGGGCAATAACTTTCCTGGTATTGCTTAAGCATATATATTAGAACTGACTGCGAATTTATATGGTCTTCAAATCATTTTTACAGTGCCCCAATATCTTTTTGCTATTTTTTGTGACACTCGCTGTGTCCTGTCTGCACCAGAGTCTTTAAATTCATTGCATTCACTGCTTCTGTCAATTTTACAGTGGCTTTTTCCCCTTGGCCTTCATGGCCATTGTGTGGACTTCCTTTGAGCTCCTGTACACGTCACTGTGGAGGGAAATATGAGGGAGGATACATTAGCTAAAGTTGCGTCTTCTCGACGGCACAGTACCAACCACCTGCTTCCTGCTTGTAATACACCTTCCTTGAAGTACACGGTTTGCACATGCTGGAAGAGTTAGTGGGATGGTGTTCCGCATAATAATTTAAGAGAAATTTTTCAGTGAGTGGTTAATCCAAGGGTTCTTTCCTCCATGCCTCGGCGACTGGAGGTGGCTCTTGCTCTGCTTCGCATTGGGCACTCAGCTTATGCGTGGGTTCCTCACGTGTGGTGGGACTCAGCTGTATTGTGATGATTGCCTTGTTCCCCTCACTGTCCATCACATGCTGGTCGAGTGTCCAAGTTTGGGGACCTACTTCACAGATTCCTCCATAGGCGTAAAGGGGTGTACGGTGCCTACTGTCTGTCCTCAGTGCTTGATGGAGCCTACGGCGATTTTACTGATGTTTTTAGGTTTCTTCAGGAGGCCGGATTACTAACACCATTATAGGTAATCGATATTTATTTAATTATTATGTTATTTTCAGTATTTTATCACTAAGAATATGAAGTTTGTTTTGAGTATGCAATAAAAACTAAATTTAGGCGTCTTTTATCTTGTTGTCCAGCAGCATATGGCCCTGCCAATTTCACCGCCAGCTTTTAATATATTTAGTAATGATAATCACTCTAAGTTATTCCTTCAGAATTCTCCTTTTCTCTTTATGTGCTACGCATTTTCATTTTTACCAAGCACTGAAAAATCTCATGAACAGGAAAACCTTAGCAATGCTCTTTCCCCACTGTCAAGTCAACAGTACTTCCAATCATTATCTCTGCGTACTCAGTTATGCTTTTTTGATCACTGTGTCACGTATATTTGGCATATTTGTGTAATTCTTTATACTTAAAATATAACCTCTATAAATCTTAATATACATCCTTCAGTTGCTTCCCATTCTCCGTCTCCCTTTCCACTCCAGAACAACATAATATATTATTATCATTTTGCACTCCCTCAATAAGTCCCTTGTCACAAACACACCATATCTTTTGGGCGATCTTTCCGCTTGTCCTTCTCTTCGTTTGCTATATATCAGAACAGGATGTATCAGCAGTGATCAGTACTACTTTCACTGAATTAAGGCTGAATATGACACAATATGTACCTTCAATTGGTGTATTAGCAGCATTCTCTTAATCTTTGCTATTCATCTCTCGTTAATAAAGTGTTTCCTTTTTTCACTCCATGCACATGCAGTTAACTTAAACACTTCACACCCTCCTACTATATAATTGTGATAGGTGAAACTTTTCGTACGTTCCTATGATTATGACGCAAATATTGAGAGTTTATGGTAGTGATATAATCATTTCCTGTGGCCCCCCACAGGATGCATAGAACCTCCATTAACTCTCCCCACCAAAATCTGTCTCTTGCCATTTCCTTCAGGTCCCACCAACACTCTTCCCCAGCTTCTATTTTCGTTGTCCTGAACCAGGTTTCTCTCGGCCTAGCTCTTCCTCTTCTTCCTCTAGCAGTCCACTCTGGCACATCCTGCATTAAAATGCCTTATGTTCTATATATGTGCCCTAGCCATTTCCTGCGAAACAGCCTCACATATTCATCACCTGATCCCACTCTCGTACTATCCCTCACTCTTTCATTAGTAACTCGGTCTTGCCACTTTACCCCATGAATCCTTCTCAGTAGCATTATAACCAAAAGTAATACAATTTGCTTGAATTAGCAGTTTCACCTGATTTACCAGGAAATGCAAAAGATGCCGCAGATACCAGGGAAATTCCTGTTCGAGGTATGGCTACATTTTCTAAATCAGTTCGACGTACTCAAACCGCCTAAAGGCTAAAGGTGGTTTCTGAAAGACTTAAAAAAATTAATCTGTTGTAACATGGCACTCAGGCGTCAAAAACCCTGTAGTGAAGGCGTTATTCTCGGATTAAAAGGCTTACATGAATGTTGTCAAATCATCGTTGATAATGGCGACCAGTGAGTCAGTGTGAGAGAATGTCTTGTGAAGGTGATGGAGGGTGTGAAGGCGGTAGAGAGGGAGGCGAGTAAAGGCGAGCAGCCTCGTTGTCTCAATCATCAGCAGGTGAGTTTTGAAGGAGAACTCGGCGAAAGTGGACAGGAAGACTGGGTCGTCGCTTACCACCACCCCAGTCACGCACCAGACCACCTCTCTCAGCTGTAAATGGCACCAGTTTAACAAGGAAGTTGTTCATAGTTTCTGATATCACGCTGTTTTATTGGTTCATAATTTCCTGTACTATATTTACCACGTTTCAAACTGTACATGAATAGCGTTTCAAAGCGTATTTCAAAACATTAAGAGGTTTGCACTCTGACTTCTTAACTAATTGACCTTGGAAACCATTTCATTTAAAATGCCTTGATGCCACTTGCTGGAAGAGCTTCTAAGCATTATAGAGTCACAGTCTGTAAAGCTGACCTGGCAATAGTATAGATAAGGAGGTATGAGGGTGGCCAGGTAGACAGAAGACAACCAGTGTCGACAACGTGGATTTTTTTTTTTTTATGTGTCTGACTCTGGGCATAGGTTTCACAGCCTGCTCTCAAGGTCCAGTAGTCCTCCTACATATCATACACCTATCTATATGTCACCACTTCGGCACTAACACCCACCATCCATATTGAATACATGCTAGGGCTATCTCATTCAGGACAGGTGTATTGGTATTAGCGGGGGTATTTTTACTACTTGCCGACGGGTCTTGTGGTAGATCAGTAAAATCTGATTTCATGAAATTCAAATTCTAAAACTGTTCCCTGCCCCAGCGAGGATTTGAACCTGGATCCAGTAGGGCTGCAGGCCACCTCTCTACCAATTGAGGCACCGCCTCCAATATAAAGTGAGACGTTGGATAGCTCATTGTGGGTTTTATCTTGAAGAAGGTCTTTTCTCTCAGTTACCCCTCTGTTTATCTTGTAACACAAGTGAAGATGAGTTATAGACACTCCTGGGTTACAGGGTTTATTATGATACAGTTATATCATGGCGTGATGGACAGAGTGATGGACCCACGTATTGTCAGCGTGACGGTGAACCTCCTACACATCCTATCTCTTCCATCCCCTTCTGCCTTCTCTGGTCTCTTCTGGGTCTCTGACTGCTATACCTGATTTCTAACAATATATACTGACCGTTGGGTGGGTGTGTAATGTCTAGAACGGTACTTTTCTGTCTCTGCGAGTTAACCGGCTTTCATCAGTTACCCCATATGTTTGCTACACAACAAGATTCATGATCGTCTGGTTAATGTTGTGTGTTAGCATTCAGTCTGAACACTAGACAGTTATGCCAGAATATCCTTCCTACGACCTATCTCGATATTACAATCTACACCGTATACGAGTATAGAAATATGTTACATTGCTGCTTATCTACTTGCCAAACAGTTATGTTAATGATTTACATGGTATGTTAAAACATTGTAAAATTAAATAGTGACATAATTGTAGGGAATAGTAACATTTGTAACATTATATATATATATATATATATATATATATATATATATATATATATATAAAGAGAGAGAGAGATGCATACAGTATATTGAATATAGATAGATATATAGATAGATAGACAGATGGATTAGGGTGACCCTAATTTATTATTCTCGACAAGGCTACTTCTGTTCCATGTCACTTAAGGAGCTTTCATGCAACAAAAAAAAAAAAATCAAGAAAATTGGCTCATATTTAGAAGTCACTCCCTGTAGGGAAAATATGTGATCCTGATAATGCCTAATTGTCTGATGAATATATGGCTTGTAACCATCCTAAAACAGCGACAACTATCGAACTAAACATTTAATAAAACTTGAGCAGTACTTGGTAGACATAATGTAACATGCATCTACCAGTGCTGCGTGCTGCAGCCATCTGTTGGAAACTTGCACACAGCTCGAAAAGCACCACGTCCACACTGCAGCACATGACGGGTGGCTCGTCGATGACTCAGCAGGCACTCAGTCACTTAGTGGATAACGATTTCTCCACACAATAGGACGTACACTAGCTCCCAAAAGCATCTTTAAAGTGTGGTGCTCGGGTGTTCGTTGACCAGTTTTTCTGTCGCTTTGGGATACCACAAGAGCTACATTCAGAAACTTCGAGTTTGCTGTGCTCCGTGAGTGCTGCAAGTTACTGGGGATCAAGAAGACCAAGATGGCCCGACTAAGGCTGGAGTCAGGTGGGATGGTGGAGAAATTCAACTGGACCCTGGGACAGGAACTGGCCAAGTACTGCATGGAGGGACAAATGGAATGGGACCAGAAATTACCTGCATTGTTGATAGCACATCAGTCTACATCTATGAGGCTACCGGCTACACCCCTGCAAAACTGATGTTGGGCCACAAGTTATGCTAAGCTCTTGACTTGTTAGTGGGAAGACCACCTGGTGAAGAGCTGCCTACAGACATTTCAGCTGTGCAAAGAATCTTCAGGAAAGGCTGGCTGATGTACATCATCATGTGCAAGGAGCCCTTAAGTTTTCAGAAGTGAAGTGAAAGTATGATGCCAAGGCAAATGAGGTTAGCTTTAAGGATGGTGACAGAGTCTGGCTATACAATCCTGTGCGGAAGAAGGGGCGGTCACCGAAGCTGCAGAGCCTGTGGGACGGTCCTTACACTGTGTTGAACCGTCTATCAAACATAAACGTTTCAGATTCGGGGAAGCAGGAAGTCTCACCCAAAGGTGGTACACGTGCATCGTCTGTGGCAGTACCATGGGCCAGGACAGTACAGCTGGGACATCTCCGTAGAATCGTGCTCACCCGCAACAGAGGATGTTGAGAAGGACCAAGGAGCTGAAGTACAAGGGGATGGTGACAGTTTCTCAAGAGAAGTGCTTCAGGAAGAGGACCAAGACATTCAGGAGGAATGGATGTGTGGAAGAGCAGGAATATTGTCGGAAGCAGCATGGAAGAAGACCTGATAAGTTGAAGGATTATTTTGTGCATAATTAGATATTTAGCTTGGATTAAGGATTATGATAGTAGTCGTTGCCGAGCTTTTCCAAAAGTATGTTAGATTGTTGGGATTTTAAGAAGGAATGTTCATTGTACGTGTCGTGAATAACAGGAGAAAGATAAGGATGAGTCTGGGGTTTGATTGCAGTTTATTTCTTCAGCGGGAGTGTCTCAAAAGGACAGTACTGAGGCGAGAACGATTTTATGGTTGCTAACTCCACGCGCTTTGTTCCTGCCTCTCCTCACCTTCTCTCTCTCCTAACCCATTCTGCTTTGTCTCTCCCATTTCCCTATATGACTGGTTGTGTCACGCATAAGGGCACGTGTGTGTGTGTGTGTGTGTGTGTGTGTGTAACTTTCGAAGCCTATGGAAATTTCCCATCAGGCATCATTTATTTTGTGGAAATTCCTTACTAGGAATGTGCATTGCTGTTTCATCTAGCCGTGTCACTTAGTCACAACTTTCTTCTAAACTCTGTATTACTTATATATATGTTACTAGCTATTATGTAGTAGGTTATGATATTTGAGTGTCCTGACATCGCTAGTCACACCAAGTTGGCGTACCTACGACAGCATGTAGTAACAAATTACATATTCTCTTATAATCAACTAATACATGGTATTCATCACAAACCTGTAGAGACACAATAATATTGCAGAAACATAACAATTGTAGTAATATATTGTATGTATAATATATGTGATGGAGTAAATACATGGTAGTAAAACTGAATATACAGTAGAATACAGTATTATATAACATTCTGTAGTAATATAATGGCACACATTTGTATGTACAACAGACATATGCATATATTTATACAATGGTAATGTAATGGCAGTACCATGCAAAGACTATAGTAAGAGTCAGTTATATGTAATGTACTGTAGACTCATGATTACTAATCTCCGACCAGAGAGTTGGCCAAAGTCATGGCCAGGCATAGGTTACACAATCAGACAGCTCAACCATCGTTTCAGAAAGATTTAGTGCTTCGGTGAATAATTTTCTTAGCATCACTGAAACTCGTTTGCTTTACATATCACATTGTCAAGTAATATATTTGCTTTTTAAGAAATACACATGAAAGTTGATCATAGCTGTTATTTTTAGGGTGTCATGAGTGTGTGATGCTATTTGAAATTCATAATGTTTTTCATTAACCCTTTTGCGCACGGATAAGTTAATAAGTTTTGAGGGACATGATGTTCCTGCTTTTCTCCCCTAGCCCCACCCACCGCGTGCTCCAAAAATGTGTATTCTCGGCTTATTTTCACCACCCAAACACATTTATTTTGCCACAAAACCCACATATTCCTATTCGTCGATGCTTGTTCTACACGATAAGCAAAACACACACACACACACACACACACACACACACGCTATACGTATGTTGGGGCCGTGTGAATAAACATTCAAGAGCATACAATTCACCTCCCAACATAAGTCGAATGTTTACTAATCAATCTCTACATGTTTTACCATCATTGGAAAGAGAATTTTATTAGCTTTCGAATGCCCGAGCTCCCAGTTTGATACAAGGTATGGTGTTCGAGGAATAAGCGAAAAAGTAAAACCCATTTCCGACAGACAACAGATTTTTTTTATTCAGGGAGCTCTAGTGAAAAACTTTTCATACCACTGTCATGATTTTACTTTATCATCCTATGCAGAATTTAATTGGCTTTCATTTGAGCCCACAGCGGTGATCCTAGGCCTCATAGTTTTCGAGAAAAATGCAAAGAAACTACAGTGCACCCATGCCATGTCGTGACTGTAGGGCAGAGTCCTGCCTTCCTCTAAGCTACTGCAAGTATTTCACCAATTCTATGTACACTAGATATGCACACTATATTCACATGATTCACTGTCACTATTATTATGGCTGAATACTCACATTTGGTGCAGGGTAGAGGCAATGTAGTTGATTAGAAACAGTAGCATAATCTTCGATGGGCCAACGGCTGATAACGACGAGGATTGTTTCACAAACACCAAATTTCCTATTGCAAACACCAAATCTAATCACAACAGTGCCCAAACACTATACACAAGCACTACTGGTATGGTGATATGTGTTGCACAGCCAGGACGGGAGTAAGAGTGGAAATTTAAAGGGACAGAACCACGCAGTACCTTCCCCACTCACAGCTCATTTGGTACTGAATAACCTGTCTGCTCTCTTGCTGGAATCGGAACCCACAGTTGCCAACTCAATACTTTTCACGAGGAGCAGGGAAGCTATGACGCCTCCAAAAATGACGGCAATCTGCCCAAAACTTTCTCTTTGATGAAAGTTTTATGCTTTAATGGCACCAAAAGCGTCAATGAGTATAGTAGCAGCCACACCCTTATGACGACAAATGCGTCATCGTGCGCAAAGAGGTTCTGGTTATTGTTTCACTGACCTATTTCTTGAAGTGAGTCTTTAACTGAGCTGTTGATAGGTCACAGCGGAGAAATATCCACGACTACAAAGCAGCCAGTATCCACACAGCATATTCTAAGTATGTTTTATAATACTTATATCGCTGACAAAAATTTACCATTACTTGCTACTTTGGACAAATTGATTACCGCCTGCCTTTTAGCAAGGCGGAGTAATAATGTTTTTGCCTGCCTCTTTGTGTGTGTGTGTGTGTGTGTGTGTGTGTGTGTGTGTTCCCATTATATCTCATGAATGGCTTGAGCTGCCAACATGAAACTTTTAGGGTATGAAGATATGGCCAAAATCTTGGATGAGTTAAAAAATGGGCACCTGCGGTCAAGGTCACCAAAATGGCTGCCAAACATCACCTAGTTTTTTTGTTTTTTACCTGCCTTTAGCACCATTACATCTCATGAACAGCTTGAGCTATCAACATGAAACCCTCAGGGTATCAAGGATTGTCGAAAATCTTGGAACTGGTCAACAGTATATTCTGGCAGGTGATTAGCATTCGGCTGTCGAATGCTTTTCTATAATTTTTCCTAGTGATAACAAGCCCCATTACCATCTAGTGGGAGTGGTTGTGCTACTCCTACTAGACATCTTAGCTGCATGCCCCCTCTCTTCATAATGTGTGCCAGTTAATGCTGTTAAATCATAAATGATTATTATATATGATGCCATTACCCACTTATAGTGGCAAATGCCTATTTACATGATGGAAATTGCCCAATTGTAGATTGATTGAAGGAACTTCAGCCCCCGTCGATAAATGCAGATTACTATATAATGGAAGAGAAACCATAAAATTATGGTAATATCAAAGATATGAGAAGTAGAACATTTCAAATCACCTGATTACAGTTCTTTGTCCCACCCAGTAATGTAGGGGCTGTGTTTGAATGCGTGGCTTGTGCGTGGTCATAACACTGCCCGCCATGTGCCTCTGGTCGGAGATTAGTAATCATGAGTGTACCTATCATCTCTCTCTCTCTCTCTCTCTCTCTCTCTCTCTTTCTCTGTATGTGTATATATATATATATATATATATATATATATATATATATATATATATATATATATATATATATATATATATATATATATATATATGTATATATATATATATATATGTATATATATATATATATATATATATATATATATATATAATATATATATATATATGTGTGTGTGTGTGTGTGTGTGTATTTTGAGATTAATATTGTTATATGAAATGGATACATGTATTTCAGTTTATCATTTATGCATGAGAATATTAATATTATATAAGATGCAACCCAATATTATTTTCCTTCATATTTCCATTTTTTTCTTTTTAAATATAGTTTACACTATTTACATATTATGAACATTTCACTCAGGGGGTCTCACTTGAACGTTTACCTTTCCTCCTGTAAATATTGACTCCAAGTTTGCAATCCTTGCTTGCATTCTGTGCATAGTCAATAATAATATACTAAATACAATGGAGAAGATTATAAAGACAACTGGAGCTGGGCTATACTCATAATATGGATTGAACATATTTATACTCAGTTCTTCCCAGGGCTTCATTTTTTGATTGATTAATTGCATGGATTCAAATTTAGGTGAAGTCAACTCAGTATTTGAGCTCATGTTAAAATCCATATCAGGCAGTGGTTGGAAGTATTTGTCTGTGTGATTAAGGATGGCATAGTGATTGTAGCTAAGGTGGACAAAGATGGTATAAGTAGAGCACAATAGTCAGGTGCTATGAACAGTCCTGATGCTGAAGTATGAGATGCTGGTGTATGTGGACAAATTACGAAGACTGATGTGTTATGAGTGAAGTAGAAAAACTGTGAAAGCCAAATGCGTTGATGATGTGTGAGTTTATCTGGAGCAAATGTGAAGTTGCACTGTTGATGAATGTCATGATTTCTTATGACTGAGATTTGTAACTAAACTAACTAAACAAGCGATTAAAGCGCCTCAGACCAGGACGGACCATACGTTGACGACTAAGGAACAGATAAAGGACATTCTAAGGGTGGGGACGTGGAATGTGAGAGGAGTGAATGATGAAGTGAAAGAGAGTGAGATTGTTCAGGTGCTTGAGGATGCAAGAGTGGATATATGTGGATTGACTGAAACTAAATGGAAAGATGAAAGGGTGAGAGAATGGGAATATGGTTTAGGTATATGTGTGGAAATTAATGAGAATAAGAGGGCAAGAGAGGGAGTATGTCTGATGATAAGCAAGAAGTGGAAGAATATAAGAGAGTATGGAACAATGGGTGCAAGGATTGTATGGGTGAGGATGAAAGTAGATATACAAGCATGGGCGATTGTATGTGTGTATGCTCCAACAAAGGACCGAGCGGCAAGAGTGAAGGATGAGTTTTGGGCGAGAGTAGAAGCATGTATGGACAAATCTGAGAGGAGCGAAAGAGTGCTTTTGATTGGAAACATGAATGGCAAAGTTGGGAATGTACGAGCGGATGCAGTGGTTGGTCAGTGGGGTGTGCCAGCTGAAGTAGATGGGAATGGTAGTGATTTGGTGGACATCTGTGCTGGTAAAGGGTTGGCAATAGCAAACACCTACTTTCAGCATAAGATGATCCACCGGTATACATGGAGCAGTGGTTCTTAACCTACGGGTCGCGACCCAAATTTGAGTCGCCAAGCCATTTGGAGTGGGTCGCCAAGAGACAAATATATTACTATTATTATTAATGTTGTATACTATTATTTTTAACATATTACCGTACTTGTCGATACTTTACACTTTACATTCTCTCTCTCTCTCTCTCCTACAGTAGGCGGTTGCATTTGGTTTAAAAAAAGATTATTACCATCCACACAACTGGAAGTAGCGTACCGGTACTGTATATTTTATATTTTAAAACTTAACCATTTTCATTTCGGAGTAATGATGCCCAGCTCATGGCTTTCGTACAGTACTGAGGTCCAGAAGACGTAGAAGAGGAATTTCTGTTCTGTCGGCCATTACACACAACCACAACCAGAGAAGATATTTTCAGTACTGTGGACTCATTCTTCAAGGAAGAAGGGCTTCAGTGGAATCAGTGTTTTATGTCTGCTGTGATTGTGCACCAGCAATGCTGAGAGTATGTCAAGGCTTCAATGCTAGAGTTAAAGAAGAAAATCCATGCATGCTGATTGTTCACTGTCTCCTTCACCGTGAGAATCTTGCTTCTCAGGGGTTGTCACCTGAGTTACAGAAAGTGATGCAGGAAGTCATCCAGGTAGTCAGTTTCATTAATCTAGGGCTGTGCCCTCCAGGATCATCAGTCGGATGTGTTCTGATTTTGGTTCAGAACATGTACACGTGTTGTACCACTCTGAGGTTAGGTGGCTGTCATGAGGAAGGGTGCTCCAACGGTTGCCTGAAATGCGGAATGAGACTGAGATATTTCTAGCAAAAAAGAATCATTCACTGGCCCCAAAGATTCTCTGATTCAAAGTAGGTCATGGAAGTGGCTTATCTTGCAGATATCTTTGCTGAGATTAATGCCTTGAATATTTCAGTGCAAGGTCACGATCAGACATTAGTTGGGCTGTCAGAGAAGGTAACTGCATTCAAGGGGAAACTGAAGCTGTGGAAGAGTAAAACTGAGACTGGGAAGACTGCGTCGTTTCCATCTTTGAGTGAATGTCTGAAAGACGAAAAATTTTATCTCATCCTCCAAAGCATCTCTCTGGAACATATATCCAGACTAATCGAAGAGTTTTCTCACTACATTCCTGAGAATGTGATGAAATATGCCTGGGTAAGAAATCCCTTCAGCATTGAAGCTGAAGACTTACCTGACAAGATTTCGAACATCAGCTACCACCAGGAGCAGATCATCGAGGTTCAGAATGATGAAACACTTCGTTATGATTTCAGGAAACAAAACGAATCACTGAGCTTATTCTGGATCACAGTTTACAAAGAAAAGAAAATTCTTGGAGATGAAGCCCTGAAAGCACTCCTTCCCTTTGCTACAACTCATCTGTGTGAGGCAGGATTTTCTGCACTCACAAAGTACAGAAACCGTCTACAACCAGAGCATGACCAAAGATGCAGTCTGTCATCTAAATCACCCCGGTTTGAGAAGCTGATTGAAATTTTTCAGTGCCAGGGATCTCACTGGTTATAGTACTTCATGTCTCAGACAACATCCAAAATAGTGACTCTTGAATAGGTGTGTCATGAACATGAATGAATTATTTTGATTTTCTGAACTTCGATTTATTTTTTTCCTGCCAAAATGTGTCGATATTTTAGTTCTTAGGAAGTACATGTAATAAAAATGAAATATTTTAAATATGACATCAATAAAATATTGAAATTTTACTTTGGTTTTAGTCACATGATATGACACATGTTTGTTTCAGTTCTGGTGCAGAGTAAGTTTAAGAGGGTTTGGGTCGCCATATAGACCATCTTATGGATTTTGGCTCGCCAAGAAAAAAGGTTAAGAACCACTGACATGGAGAATGACTGAGGAGGATGGATGGTGAACTTGTTGAACGAAAGGTAATGATAGACTACGTGTGTGTGGATGAGCGAATGAGAAGACAATGTTGGATGCAAGAGTATGGAGAGGATGGGGAAATGGAGTCTCGGACCATCACTTAGTGATGGCCAAGGTAAAGCTACAAAGAAAATGGTTGAGGAGACGAAGGGGAAGACAGGAGGAAACAGCTCCTGTGAGAAGAGTGGAGAATATGCAAGATAGTGAGAAAATGGCAAAGTATAAGAGCATAGTGGAAGAAAGATTGGGAAGGTATGAGCTAGAGCAGATGGAAGAGGTGGAAGACGTATGTAAGATATTCACGAAAGAGATAGGTGCAGTATGTGAGGAGGTTTGTGGAGTGAGGAGGAGATGCAAGGGTGTGCAAGGGACAGCATGGTGGAATGATGAAGTGAAACGAGCTGTGGAACAAAAGAAGAAGGCATATAGTGAATGGTTAGCGAGTAGAGGAAGGGGAGGAGATGAGAGAGAGAAGGGAGGTTAAGAGACTGGTGAAGGAGAGTAAAAAGAAAGTGGATGAAGAGTTTGGGAGGAATCTGAGTGTGAAATGGAGGGAGAGTAAGAAATTGTTTTGGAAGGAGGTAAAGAAAGTAAGGCAGTGTGAAAGGGAAAATAGCAGGGGAGTGAAAGATAGGAATAATAGATTGTTGGTGGAGAAGAGAGAGAAATTGAGGAGATGGAAGGAGCACTATGAAGATTTGTTGAATGTAGAGAGTGAGAGCAGTGCTAGTATAAGAGGTTGAGGAATGGCTGGGAGAAAAAGATATGAGAGGAGGTAGGAAGAGATCAGTAGGGCGGAAGTAGTGGAAGCAATGAAGAAGATCAAGTTGGGAAAGGCCCCAGCAATTGATGAAGTGTGTGGTGAAATGCTGAGGTATGGGGGTGAGATTGTTGTGGAGTGGATATGAAAGTTGTGTAGATTGGCTTGGGAAGAGGGAAGGGTTCCAGAGGACTGGAAATCAGGTATAATTGTTCCTTTATACAAAGGAAAAGGGGAGAGAGAAGTATGTGGTAACCAAAGGGGTGTTTGCCTTCTCAGTGTGACTGGCAAAATATATGGTAGGATACTCATTGATAGGGTTACGCATATGACAGAGGAGCTAGTTGGAGAAGAACAAGGGGGACTTAGGAAGGGAAAGTGTGTAGATCAGATATTTGTTCTAAGATGTTTAGTGGAGAAATATCTAGAGAAGGGAAAAAAAGTGTATGCTGCCTTCAAGGACTTGGAGAAAGCTAATGACAGAATAGATAGGCAAGGTATGTGGAAGGTATTAAGAATATATGGAGTGGAGGGGAAATTGTTGAGTGCTGTGAAGAGTATGTACAAAGGAGCTAGGGCTACGGTGCGAGTGGATGGTGAGCTGAGTGAGTTCTTTGATCTCCGTGTGGGACTGAAACAGGGTTATGTCTCCATGGCTGTTTATTATATATATGGATGGGGTTGTAAAGGAGGTGCAAGGTAGGGCAGTGGATGTGGGAGTGACTCTAATGAATGAGGGTGAGATTTGGAAGATTCCGGTGTTGCTGTTTGCTGATGATACAGTACTGTTGAGTGAAGATGAATGGGAGTTGCAAGGTTTGGTGAATGAATTTGGGACCGTGTGTAGGAGCGGGAAGCTGAAAGTTAATTTAAACAAAAGTAAAGTTATGGTGTTTGAGAGGAATGAAGTCACAGAATGTACAGTGAGGTTGGATGGTGAGGATATGGAAAATGTGAGTGCATTCAAGTACTTGGGTAGTGTGATGAGTAAGGATGGAACTTTGGGGGATGAAGTGCGTGAAAGGATACAGCAGGGAATGAAGGTTGTTGGTTCACTGAAAGCAGTGATGAGAAATAGGGAGGTGAGTATGGAAGTTAAGAAGTCACTGCATGATAGTATTGTGATCCCTACCTTGACGTATGGAAGTGAGGCGTGGACCTTGCAAGAGGTTAACAAGTCAAGAGTGAGAGCAGTGGAAATGAGTTACTTGAGAGGAGCATGTGGAATGACATGGAGGGATTGGTTGACGAATGAAAAAGTGAAGGAACGTTGTGGGGTGGATGTGGTTGAGAAGATTAGGAGAAATACACTGAGGTGGTTTGGACATGTGGAGAGAATGGAGAATGAAAGACTGACTAAGAGGGTGTATGTAGGTGAGGTGGAGGGAGGGCGAGGGAGGGGTAGACCGAGGATGAGGTGGAGGGAGGAGTTGAGAGGTATATGAGGGAGGGGGGGTGAGTTGGGGGGGAGGGTAGTCAAATGGTGGGTGACAGAGCGACTTGGAGGCGTTTCGTCTGTTGCCATCCTTTGCGGGATTAGGGTGTCGGGCTATAAATAGATAGATAGAGATTTCACAAAGGCCTGTTCCAGTTGGCTGAAACGCGAAAAGGTACGCAAGACAAAGGTGAACAGCATGTAAGGATGTACGACACTGTATTTCAATCGTTGATTCACTAGCTAAAGTGATAGTGTCCTGTCTCTTGGAGACCATGATGAGTTCGGTGTTGGTGTTGATGATGGCCAAGGTGTCATTATTCTTAGAAGGAAAAGGGTGTATTGGATAGACTGTGAAAAGATTATATGTTATGAATGGTTCATGAACTATTACTTATGTTGGCGTTAGAGTCGCTTCTAAGTATGGATAATAATTATATCATGAGATTTCTGTCCTGAAACAATGCCTTCAAACCATGTTTATGTATGCCCTTACTGATTATTTGACGTACATCGTGAACTGGAACTAAGTTAATGGTGATCTTGCCATTATCAGCATTTGCAATACCTTTCACCAAAGCTTGATAACGAGCTCTAGTGTTGTCTAACTGAAGTATTATTATGTCAATATGTTCCATGACTATTGAGAAGTGTTGAAAAAGTGTCATGTTTCCTTCCATTCCTTTTATTTTGTCCACACCCTGGTGAGTTATCCTTTCTGCCTTTCTGAGATTTTTCAGTCATCATCATTGCCGTGTTTTGATTGTCAACCAGCTTTTGTTGACATGTTAATACCTGAGCTATCTCATTAAATTCGTTGTTTATTTCTTGAAGATCTTTTATAGCCAATCCAAAAATATTCCCTAGAATTATCCGCCACCTAGGTCGAACAAACCGCGCCTGTCACGTGTATGTATGATGTTCATGTCCCTAAGAGTATCTCTTCCACAAGATGAGATAATCTTGGATCATGATGAGCATGGTAGCTTTTGTTTGAGCTATTTTCCATTTTCTTTTCTTCATGAATTCACTCCCTTCCTTTGCGTTATGAGCTTCTGGAGCAGAACTTCTTATCGTAGCTTCCAGTGTCCTCAGTGGCTTGGCAGTGTTCTACAAAAATACCGGTAATTCATATAAGATATCCAAACTAACTTCAGTACTCATATCTTTCACGACTGCTGTTGAGGCCGTTGGGGCTATGAGGCATCCTTGCCTTATTATATGTTGAGGGTCTAAGTGAGCTAATCCTCTCGCTATATAGATGTGAATCCATGGTATAAATCCCCTCATCGTTACCTACCGAAATAAAAATCTATTAATTAGCTAATCCAGTCATGATGAGGTCGATGATAGTGATGATGCGCATTACAAACTGGCTCTTGGAGAACAATAACTTGGCTCGTTATTACACTTATAGGAATTTAAATCGATACCTAGATCATGTAAATGCTGTATTGGGGCATTTGTAGCAACAGTTGCACCTACATTTGTTTATTTGTTATGCAATCTTAATTTATTTTTGTATGTATTGATTTCGTCTAGTTTATTTTCATTGTTTGTGTTCAGTTTTTCAGTGGCGTCCGAGGCTGCATAATTACTGGCTAAATTCCTTGGGACCCTATTTAAATGATCAATATGAATTTGCTTTTCTTCACCACTCGACAGTGACTTCATTACGGTACTACCATGTTGGTTGTCTTCTTAATTACACTGTAATTGCCTTCAAATTTCGATGATAGTTTATTGTCTCTAGTGTGAATGATACCACTGACAATGTCTCCTAAGCTGAAAGGCGATCCTTTTCCCTTTTTATTGAATGACTGTCATTTCATCCCTGGACATCGATAATTGTTTCTTCTCCATTTTGTGTATTTCCTGGAATTCACGCATACGGGTTTGAGGATAATTGTCAGAATTGCATAGAGACAAAATTTTCACCTTCTAGAATTTGATACGGTAATTTTTTGTCTGTCCCATAGATAATGAAATGTGGTTTGTCTCCTATAGATTTGTATATTGTACAATGAATTGATGCTTTAACTCTGGGACTCCAATCATCCCAGCTTGCATAATTTTCACTGACATTGTATCATAGCACATCCAAAACTTTTTTTTTGTCTCTCTACCAACCCATTGGATGCTGGATGATAGGCTAAGACATTGACCTTGTTTATGTTGTATTGTTTACATATTTCTTGTAAGATTTCAGAACTAAATTCAACTCCATTATCACTTATTAATACCTTCAGTGTGGTGAACCTACATAATATGTTGTCTGTGATTACCCATGCCACTGTTTCTGCTGTCTTATCCTTAACTGGGACTAAAATCACATATCTTGAGAAATGATCTGTAGAAACGAAGAGATATTGATTATTATTGTAAGATAAGGGTAACTTAAGTAAGTCAACCGCGACAATGTCCCACGGTTTGTTAGGTATGGGATATTTCCCTATAGGTGCAAGTGTTAACCTGCTGCATCCTGGTAAGTTTTTCACCAGTGACCCCTCCCCTCCAATCCGGGCAGATTTTCGATATTTTTTTTTTTCTAAATCCTCCGCCTTGTATGAGAAACACCGAAAATTCTGAGAGAAAGTGCTCAGTTGAGTTTAGAAATACCAA